>NC_081317.1:46288877-46591907 GCF_026419965.1 Kogia breviceps | reverse complement strand
AGAAAGAGAAATTAAGAAAACAATCTCATTTATAATCACATCAAAAAATACAATAACTAGGAATAAATCTAAGGAGGTGAAAGGTCTATACTTGGAAAACTACAAAACACTGATGAAAGAAATTGAAGAGGATGCCTACAATGGAAAGATATACAATGTTCATAGATTGGAAGAATTAATATTGTTAAAATGACCATCCTACCCAAGGGAATCTATATAGTCAATGCAGTCCCTATCAAAATATACCAATGGCATTTTTCACAGAACTAGAACAAATAATTCTAAAATTTGTATGGAATGACAAAAGACTACAAATAGCCAAAACAGTCTTGAGAAAGAACAAAGCTGAAGGTAGCACCATCCCTGATTTCACACTATACTACAAAGCTACAGTAACCAAAACAGAATGGTTTTGGCACAAAAACAAACACATAGATTAATGGAACAGAATAGAGAGCCCAGAAATGAACCCACACTTATATGGGCAATTAATCTATGACAAAGGAGGCTACTATATACAATGGGGAAAAGACAGCCTCTTCAATAAATGGTGCTGGGAAAACTGGACAGCTACATGCAAAACAATCAAACTGGACTACTCTCTCACAGCATGCAGAAAAATGAATTCAAAATGGATTAAAGACTTAAATGTAAGACCTGAAACCATAAAACATCTAGAAGAAAATATAGAGAATACTCTCTTTGACATAGGTCTTATTAACTTTTTTTTTTTTGGATATGTCTCTTTAGGCAAGGGGAAAAAATGCAAAAATAAACAAGTGGGACTGTATAAAACTAAAAAGCTTTTGCATCATGAAGGAAACTATCAACAAAATGAAAAGACCACCTCCTGAGTGGGAGAAGATATGGTGCAAGAAATATATCTGATAAGTATTAATAGCTAAAATATACAAAGGACTCATACAACCCCACATCAAAAACATGAACAACTGGATAAAAAATGAGCAGAGGAACTGAATGGACATTTTCCCAAAGACATACAGATGGTAAACAGGCACATGAAAAAATGTTCAACATCACTCATCATCAGGGAAATACAAATCAAAATGATAATGAGATATCACCCCACACCTGTCAGAATGGCTATTATCAAAAAAGACAGCAAATAACAAGTGTTGGCAAGGATGTGGAGAAAAGTCAACCTGAGTGCACTGTTAGTGAAAATGTAAACTGGTGCAGCCACTATGGAAAATAGTGTGGAGATTACACAAAAACTTAAAAATAGAACTACCATATGATCCAGCAATTCTACTCCTGGATATTTGTCTAGAGAAAACAAAAGCACTAATTCAAAAAGATACATGCATACCAATGTTCATAGCATCATTATTTACAATAGCAAAGAAAAGTAATCAACCTAAGTGTCCAATAACAGACAAATGGATAAAGAAGATGTGATATATATACAATGGAATATTGCTCAGCCATAAAAAGGATGAAATCTCACCATTTGCAACACTGATGGGCCTAGAGGGTATTATGCTAAGTGATATAAGTCAGACAGAGAAAGAAAAGTACTGTATGATTTCACTTATATGTGGAATCTAAAAACCAAAACAAATGAACGAACATAACAAAACAGAAACAGAGTTATTGATACAGAGAACAAACAGTTGGTTACCAGAGTATAGGTGCTGGGGGGAGGAGGGAAGTAGGTGAGGGATATTAAGAGATACAACTTCCAGTTGCAAAATAAATTAATCATGGGTATGAAATGTACAGTGTGGGGAATACAGTCAGTACCTAAGTAATACCTTTGTGGTGACATATCATAACTAGACTAATCATGGTGATCATTTTGAAATGTACAGAAAACAATCACTGTTGTATAATAGGAACTAACACAGTGTTGTAGGTCAATCATACTTCAAAGACAAACAAACATACAAACAAAATCATAGAAAAAGAGATTAGATTTGTGGTTACCAGAAGCGGGGAACGGGAGGAGGGGGGATTGGATGAAGTCATTCAAAATGTACTATAAACTTCCAGTTATAAAATATTTTTCTCTTTTAATTTATGTGCATTACTTTTTTCAACTGGCTACTAAGTTGTTAGGACATAAATATTATAAAGGTCTTTGGGCATAACTATTTGGTAAATGGAATTGTTAAATATTACTTTTGGCCTATTACTGAGACACTAAGGGCATCATGAATCTAGAAGTTTGGAAACTAGCGAATCTCATTAACTAGTACACATTAGCCTTCTAGAAGGCAAGAAGGACCTCTTCAAGTATAGGGTAACCACAGCAGCCTAGTATCAAACTATCAGGCTTAGATCAAGTAGCAATTATAATTGAACTTGATCATGTTTAATTATAAGGTGTTGAGATGTTCAAGTTTAATTCCTCTCAAATTCCATCACAAAACTGGGGCATTTTGAAGGATGCTTTTCTAAAGGAGACAAAGCTTGAATGGAGTTCTAGGTTGCAATGAACTCACATCTGAGTTTTGTACAATATTGTTTCACCAAAGCAAAGCCCTCTAGACTCTCATTGTTAAAATAAAACCACTAATATGGCATATACACATGAATTTCTGAACATGAGTCATTAAGTACAAAGTATTAAGTATAAAGTTTGAATGTTTCTGTGACTCTTGAGACTTTGCCAATTGCTCAATGGTGACAGTGGGGAAGAATTAGTTACAATGAATGTTTCCTAAACAAAAATAGCAAATGCCCCCATAATAATTATGACAATAATCACAATTAAATATTATAACTTATTTGATAAAGAAAAAGATTGATAGATAATAGCTATTATAGACAAAGAAAATTATCATTAAATAACTTGGATAACTAATGGCATCTTCCTCAGATTTCTGATTTATCAGTTACTTTTGTAGATGTGAAATATGAACTTCATATTGTTTTCTAAGGGCAAATTGATATTTCAGGATATACCATATTAACCTACAGTTATATTTAAAGAATAAAAATAAAGATTCCTACAAGGCATTTTATAAAATATATAACTTAGTAATTTAATTCAGCAAAAATATTAAACTTATTACAGGCTTTATTAGGTACTAAAAATATTCCTAATTGCTACCATTAAAGTCCCTTTCAATTTAGGAGACAATGACTAGATAGGCACATTATTATAGCTTCTCAGATAAGTCATTTGAGTCAAAGATGTAGTTCAACCTTCTTGACATACATATTGGTAATTAAAATCCATAAGGGTAAGTGAACTTCAGAACCACTCATACACCCATCCATCCATCTACCCATTCATCCATCCATCCAATATTTACTTAGAGTCTACTCTGTGCCGGACACTGAGTTATTCATTGAAGACAAGGTCCCTTCTGTCATTGAACTTTAAGTCAAATGCATGAATTTCTTGGTTAGATGTTAGAATAAGCTAGGTTACTAGGTCTGGAAAATCTCAGTCTCCAGATCCCACTCTTGGATTAATTAAAACAGAATCTGTACAGTGCCACCCAGGCATCAATATTGTTTTGTTAAAGGTGTATAGTAATTCCAATGTGCATCCAAGGTTGAGAAGCACTTGAGTGGGAAGACAAATACTGACCGAGTAATTACAAATGTCCTGAGTGCTGAAGGTTACAGCTGGGAAGTGTGAAGTCTTCTGCCCAGCTCAAGGATTTTTCCACTATATGTTGTTCCTCTCTTGAGGTAGCTAAACATTATTATTTATATAAATATCTCATTTAAAGGATTTGGATGTAAAGTATGACACTGATTCTCAGCATACTGGAATACGGTATTCTCAAATGAATAAGTATTTTTCAAGCCTCTAGGTAAATAAATCACAGGATTATCAGTATAGTGAATATATGCCAAGACTGTAATCTGAAAAAGAAATCTTTCCACGAAAAGGCAAATATTACATGTTGTTCACATCCTAAGAGTTCTGATTCAAATTGTTAAGATGCATCACGTTTTTTCAAATATATAGGCTTTGTTTTTCACTGCATATGTACCAATAGGCTTAGGAAATACAAGGAGGTCCCATGTTGATGTTCATTATCATGAATTTTGTTATATTTTATGGCCAATATGCATATAAGTTTAGCTTATTACTTAAGAAATATAAAGCAAATATGATATAAGCCCATAAACATTTCACGATACTTCCTATGGCTATAAAATTACATATCCAAGTGATTGAGTGTTGGCTTTAGAAATTCTAAAACTTCAGAAACCTAAATGCAATTTTCCTTTTAAATTCTTTCAAGTCATAAATGCAGACATTTTCAAACAGTAGCATTTACAATGGAATGTCAAAACTCCTGCTTAAAACAAACAGGGTGCAATGAGTTTTTAAAACAATACTTTGCAAACTATTTTTTGTCACTTTAAATATCTTAAACCCCAGAATATAATAAAATGACACGATACAAAATTATCCCTTTGTTTGACCAAATAGCAAATTAATTATAAAAGTAGGTTTCTTATAGCTATTTTTAAAATATTTGTCCTGCCACATATAAATTCATATTGAAAACTCTCTTTCAATACATCTTCACATCTATCATCTCCTGATTCACAATAAATTTGATACAAGTTATATTGTTGTCAGCAGCTAAAAGCAGCAAAATAGAATCTAATGATACCATGTAAAAAATGAAATGCCAACTGAAACACAAGCAGCTTCCTGGTTTGTGTTGTTGAATTTGTACTGTGAACAGGAGTCATTGGAATGCAGCAGCTCTGACCATGATTTAAGTCACATCCTAAAAGAAACATGCTCACTTATCAATGGTGCCAACAGACTTACCCAAGAAATGCTGAAGCCACCTCTAATAGAAAGAGAAACTCATTTTAACTTTAGCCTAGAGGACGCTGATCTTTTAAACACATCAGTCTAATGGATAGACATCTACAATTCTACTTGCCTGTCTTTATACTTCGTCTATTATTTTCTTATTATTCAGGATTCATTACAAAACTCAAACCTCAAATGTATCTGTGTGTGTGTGTATGTATATGGGTGTGTGTTGTTTTGGAAAAGTTACCTTTTCCAAATTAACATTTGTCCCCTAAGGTAAACTACTAAATATTTTTTTAGTAAACTACTAAATATTCTCTTCCTAAATGTACTAGACACCAGATGAAACATACATCTATTTCCACTTCTGAAGTAACAAAAGGTTTCTTGAGGAGAATAAGCGGAGATGGGTCTGAAAAATTATATATGGATCCCTTCTCCCCCCATGGATGGATGGAGATCCCCAGAGAGCTGTGTATACTCCTCTGGAACTTGGTTCTACATGCTGATCAGCCAGCTCCAGGAGGGTTCTCAGTGAAGGATCGAAACCGTCGGCTAAGAAAGACTGGTTTTGTGTAGTTTCAGCACGTAATACTCACACTGTACTCTTTGAGGAACGTGGCCTGCATAAAGGCATGTGTATGTGTGCATGAAGAGAAAACATCTATTACCAGAGCTTTAATGTATTGCCACAAGCCTGAGTACCATTATGCAACACAAATGTGCAAGAAAATCTTTACTGGTCAGGTGAACTTGGCCTGGGAGAGGGTGATAAATATGAACGGAGAGATTACGTGATAGAAAGCAGATTTGCAGGAAATTGCAATGGTGTTTCAACTGTTTAGTTAGATGTTTAATCACTTCTAGTGTCTGTAAAGAGCTATTGATTTAGCCATAGATGATGGAATTATCTCTGAAAGAAAGCAAACAATCATAAACCCCTCATCCTTGTAGTGGTTAAAGTGTCTTAACTGTAATACATCTGTCATATTTGTTTCTGGCTATTATAAACTAAATACGCATCAAAGTGGTCCAATGATACTACAGATTTATGGGTTAAAACAAATTATTAAATATCATACTCGTTTCTCTAGTTCCCATTAGAGTTCATTTCTCTATCCTTTCTCTTAGCTCCTTTGTAAGACACAGCCTCCCAGGTCTTTAGACCCAGACCCAAGGCACATTACGAGCACTTGCTACACATGAGGTATTTTAACACACATGCACTCAGTCCATACCACTCACTGATTAGATATGATACTTCTTTTGCAGCTACACAAACTGTTCATGAGAAAGTTGAATAAGTTGAGTAAGTCACTCAGCTATCTGTTGGCAGCAAAGACAAAATCCCAGGTCTGTTTTATCATAAAATTGATGCTTTTATCTACTATACCATGCAATTGTTTCTTCATGGAAAATAATTTTAGGTTAGACAAGAATTTCCACATTCAAAAGCAAAATGCTAGAGTTGTAAGACAATTCAGAAATCATTTAATCAAATGGCCTCTCACTAGAGTTATCTCTTGTACCACAGCCTAAGTAATAATCACCCAGTCTCTGCCTGAATAACCCTGGTGACAGGTAGTCATTACTCCACTGTTTGTCAGTTTTTTTTTTTTTTTTTTTGGTGGGACACACTATGTCCGTTTATTAAAAAACAATATTTCCAACAACAACAAACCCTCCATATTTCCAAATTTGACCTACAAACTCACTGAACCAATGGTCAATGAGCCAACATATAATTTGGATATTACAAAAGCAATTTTATAATTGATTTAGTAATACAGAGATACAAGAATAGCTTAGGACCATGGGGATTTTTAACAAAATGGCTGGAGTGTTTCCTCAACCAGATTTTAAACTACAACATTTTGGGCTATGTGAAAAAATTTTTTTTAAAAAAAGCACTCTGATTATATATAATACTAGCATGTACTTAGAGACAGCTCTAATTATCAGAAATCTCATTCTTCTATTGAGCGGAAATATTTCTCCCAGAAGCTCTTACTACTGGATCCTATCTCTAACCTCTGGAGAAACAATGGATGAGTTTACTTTCTCTTCAACTGAGTGATGACATTATATCTTGGAACAAAAATATGGAAGGAGGGGATAAAAACTACTCCAAGAATTTTAAAAGTGCTAACTTTGAAGACAAATTGTTAATTAATTTTTAAAATATCCATATCTAGACTCCTATGTGATTAATTTCCCTTAGTGGTTAAAACAGACGAAATCTATTAAGCCTTCTAATGTATAGCTCTTTCAAGCTTGCAAAGTGAATTGAACTTACTTTTCCTATAGGCTTTACATTAATAGTCTGTAAAATGGGGACAATCGCAAAATACAGTCTTTTACTGGTTAAACCTCAAGAAGTCTTTCAGCTACGTAAATAAAACAAAAAAAAATCAATATATCAATATTTTACTTCGAGGGACAGCTGTTCTTTGGTCTTCTCAAAGATATAACTTCATTACATGGTATATGCTGTGATGAATTTAGAAGAACAAATATTAACTGTTAGAAGCACTATGGAAACATGTATCACAGACATGCTGGTTTTGGCATATAACAAATATTCACCCCCAAAAAGAATCTTAAATGTGTTGTGTTTTAAAAGTGAGACATCTCTTTGACTATAAACTATTATAACCATTTAATATAAGCAAGAATTGGGGTGCAGATAATCATATAGCAACATTTTCGATAATGATATTTTTTACTCTGAACAAATGAACTGCATAAATGTAGTAGATGATATTTCAATCAATAATGAAGTATCGGGCTTCCCTGGTGGCGCAGTGGTTGAGAATCCGCCTGCCGATGCAGGGGTCACGGGTTCGTGCCCTGGTCCGGGAAGATCCCACATGCCGCGGAGCAACTAAGCCCGTGAGCCATGGCCGCTAGGCCTGCGCGTCCGGAGCCTGTGCTCCGCAACGGGAGAGGCCACAGCAGTGAGAGGCCCGCATACCACAAAAAAAAAAAAAAAAAAAAATAATGAAGTATCATTTGTCTTGTATTTTACAGCATCACTCACAGACAGGTTCAGTGCTAGTTATAATTTCAAGTAATGTTTTTAAAAAGATGTCGAGGGCTTCCCTTGGTGGCGCAGTGGTTGAGAGTCTGCCTGCCGATGCAGGGGATGCGGGTTCGTGCCCCGGTCCAGGAAGATCCCACATGCCGCGGAGCGGCTGGGCCCGTGAGCCATGGCCGCTGAGCCTGCCTGTCCAGAGCCTGTGCTCCGCAACGGGGGAGGCCACAACAGTGAGAGGCCCGCGTACCGCAAAAAAACAAACAAAAAAAAGTCGAGTAGAAACAAGTGGGGCAAGGATGCTCTAAATTTTGTGCACGATTTTTTTTCTCTAATTGTTCCGAACATCCATTAGGGAATCAATATTAGCTGTATCATTTAAATTAATTATTTATATCAAGTAAATAAATTAAGAAATTAAAGTATATTGTCTGTGAATTCCTTGGACACAAAAGGGTAACTTAATTAAAGCCTTTAACATTTGGAGGTATTTTTATTAATGTTTTAAAATCTCAACTAATTTCATAAAAAGGATATCTTCAGAGTAATGCATTTCTCTCTCCAAAAAAAAGGGTTAGGCTTAGGATTAGAGATGAAGACTAAATGAATTACTCTGAATGTATCCTTTTTATGAAAGGAGACTAGCCTTTTAAAACTACATCAAGGGCTTCCCTGGTGGTGCAGCGGTTGGGAGCCCGCCTGCCGATGCAGGGGGCGCGGGTTTGTGCCCCGGTCCGGGAAGATCCCACATGCCGCGGAGCGGCTGGGCCCGTGAGCCGTGGCCGCTGGGCCTGCGCGTCCGGAGCCTGTGCTCTGCAACGGGAGAGGCCACGGCAGTGAGAAGCCCGCGTACCACAAAAAAGAAAAAGAAAAAACGACATCAAAACCATTTTCCTCTTTTTAGCTTGAAAAACAGAATAGTAATAACTATAGTAGTAAAAGTTATTGAGCTCTTACTTTGTGCCAGGCCCTATTTTAATTGATTTGCATTAATTAACTCATTTAATCCCCACAACAACCCTGTGTGGAAGGTATTATTATCATCTCCAGTTTTAGATGAAAAAAACTTGAGACATATGAAGTTAAATTACTCTTCCAGGGTCACTACTAGGAAGTGAATTCCAATCCAGGCAGCCTGGTCCCCAGGTTCACCTCAGCCACAAAGCAATATCTCTTGTCATATATGACAGTACCTAAGTCATAGTAGATTCGAAATCATTAGTTTTTAACTGGTCAGTCAGGAGTGGAAATAATAGTTCACCAGATACTGTGACAGCATGTGATGAAATGTAACCAAGCCCTATTCCATGGGTTTCGGGAGGCGAGCACTGTAGCAAAGCAGCTCAGAATTCAAAGATGCACCTTGCAGTTTTTACTCGGACAATGGAGAGAGCTAAGGGGGCCCACAACACCTGCATCAAGTTCATGGGCCACAGGCAGAAAATGTAACCTCTTTGTGCTTTAGTTTCCTTATTTGTAATATAAGGAAGATGCTGACGAATGTGGTGGAGGTGGTGATGCCCGTGCCATTGGGCTGATGTGAAGACGACATGCCTGGCACAAAAGTACACCCTCCATAGGTCTTAGGTATTATTGTCATTACTACAGCCCAGCTTCTTTAGGTGACTCTCTTCTTAGTATACTGCTCAAGGCTAAGAAGTTTTTTAATCCATTCAAAAAAGAGGTTATTTGGTCTGATTTGCCTGTCTTGTAAAGACTGAATCCAATGCTGCAAAAGGGGAATCTGCGTGATCTGTTCATTTTCATTAGCTGTTGTCAAGGCTTGCTAATTCCAGATTGTTCTGTGACACTAGGGAGAGAGAGAGGAGAATCGCAGAATGCAAATTTTCATATGCTAGATACTCTTGAAAATCAGCAATTCTGTTGGCTGTATCCTCTACCTAACCCAAAACTTTACTTTCAAAAGCAGGGACTGAGGGAGGACATCTCCTGCACCTCTGCACAACGTTTGGTTTGAATAGGGGGCTAGCAAACTGCTCTCTGCCATGCAAGGTGGGGGTGAACTGGGGAACAAGTCCCCCAGATTCTCACAGTTCTGAAAGGCAGTCACAGCTGCCTCATTCTTTCATCTCAGCCCTCACAAGGATGCACACAGCAAATAGATTCTGGGCATAAGTTGTCCACAGGAAACTAGACTCTCTCTCCAAGGGATACCTCCTTTCATATAGCATAATTTCTGGATCAAATTAACATCAACCCTCACGACTGCCAAATGCAAAACAAACAAACTGAAAACACATCGATCCCAGAGTAACACCCTCTCCCCTAGACCCACTCACACCTGCCCTAACCCTGGCTCTGAGATTCCAAAAATATATGAAACAATTCATTTTCTAAATATACTCCCTGTACAATCAGAAATACATTTTTTGCATGATGCTCTTTTCATCTCAATCTCTTCCATTTGGGTGACAGAATGCAAACAGATTTATGGAGCATGCTGCAAAATTAATATCTAAAAGAGAAATAATACATAGTTGTTTTTTTCCCCATGCCCCTTTAGGATCTACAGAAGAAAAGGCATGATGCGTTCACAATGCATATAGTTATGAAATGAAGATATTGAGACACTGAGCCTTTTCAGCCAAGGCTGACGATAATGCACAACGCTTGTTTAGCCTAACCGCCTGACTTCGCAGGCACACTTCCCTCTTAGAATCAATGTTCTGTATGGTGATGACCTTTCAAAACTGGCCCACAAGCATTGGTTCACTCTAGGAGCTGAGGCAGTGAGGTACATGAGTGCAGACACCTAGGTATAAATTCTGCTTCTGTCATTTGCTACTCATGTGGATTGAGGTTAATTATTTAATTTCTCTCAGCTTCAGGAAGATCATCTGTAAAGCACACACAATAAAATTTTTCTCCTAGCGTTCTAGAAGAGATTGTAGCCGTAACCTACTTAGCACAAAATTTAGCACATGATATGAGCTCACAAAATGGTGATCAATAATGTAACTACTAAATAGTGCATAAAGTTTATGATTTGAACTATAACTAGCTACTAGGTAGGGCAATGCTTTTTGTTAAAATGGGAAAACATGAATTTCAAGGTTCACTTTCCTATGTTAGAGCATCACTCCTTTAACCTGGCAGCAAGGGAAAGGCTTTATCATTTATGATAACCCTAGACTTTGGTTTCAGTAGAGGTAGTTGGGGAATAGAAGAGCAGGGGGTACACCAAGTAGCAAGTAACTCTGCAAAGTACTACCTTCCCTGTGTAGTGTGCTTTGTAGTTTACAAAGCTTGCTACACAAACTGGTTGCCCACCTCCACTGGCTTTCTACAATCATTGTTTTTTTAAAAAAAAATTCCAATGAACCTGCTCCAAAACTTCTTTCTACATGATCTGAGAAGTCTAGTACTTTCCAGGTTTTTGAGGTATTAGAGATGTACATATTCTCTCGTCCTTCCCTCTATATTTTCTATTCCCTCACACAATCTCACCCATGAATGCTGTCTGCTTGCAGTTTTGCTTCTCCCTGTCCACCACCATGCTGGCTACTACTTCACATTCCTCATTCCTAAGTATGATTGCCAAACACAATCAGAATATATAGAGATAAGCTAGTGGGGTGTTGGAGGTAGAGATATAGGATGGCACAAAACCAACCAGATTTAAATATTAGACGTCTTAGTTTAAACTTCTTTTTCCTATGGGCAATGTGCTATGTTTTTTTCTATCCTGTCTTACCCTATCCTATCCTGTCCTATCCTACCCTATCCTGTTCTGTCCTGTCCTGTCCTGTTTTGTCCTATCCTATCCTATCCTATCCATTCCATTCCAGTCAGAATGGCTATCATCAAAAAGACCACAAATAATCAATGTTGGAGAGGGTGTGGAGAAAAGGGAACCCTCATACACTGTTGGTGGGAATGTAAATTGGTGCAGCCACTGTGGAAAACAGTATGGAGGTTTCTCAAGAAACTAAAAATAGAACTATCATATGACCCAGCAATTGTATTCCTGGGCATATATCTGAAAAAATTGAAAACACTAATTTGAAAAGATACATGTTCCCCGCCCCCGCAATGTTCATAGCAGCATTATTTACAATTGCCAAGATATAGAAGCAACTTAAGTGTCCATCAACAGATGAATAGATAAATAAGACGTGGTATGTGTACACACACACACACACACACTGGAATACTACTCAGCTATTAAAAATAATGAAAATTTTCCATTTGTAGCAACGTGTATGGACTTGGAGGGCATTATGCTAAGTGAAATAAGACAGAGAAAGTCAAATACTGTATGATATCACTTATATGTGGAATCTAAAAAATAAAACAAACTAGTGAATACAAGAAAAAAGAAGCAGACTCACAGATGTCGAGAACAAACTAGTGGTTATCAGTGGGAAGACTGGGGGGAGGGGCAATATAGGGGTAGAGGACTGGGAGGTACAAACTACTGGATGTAAGATAGGCTCAAGGGTGTATTGTACAATATGGGGAGTAGAGCCAATATTTTGTGATGACTGTAAATGGAAAGTAACATTTAAAAATTATACAATTAAAAAAATTATACAATTAAAAAAAAATTTGGTGGTGGAGCCACCACCAAACTGATTCCACAGCCTCCTTACGATTCATGACCCATGATCTAACACACTATTCTAGATCTCCTATATCTATTCTACCTGGAGCAGAGGTCACAGCTTAGGGGCTTGATTTGCAAACCCAAAAGCTACCTGCCTCTGCAGAGTTATTTTGCTCCTTTCCTAGACTGTGAAACCAAATGGTTATTTAATCATTTAATAGATTTTTTCTTCACATTGCACATATTATTTCATTTATTTTTATTATAACTTTATGAGTCAGGTAGAACAGACATCTATAGATTTCCATATCTTATAAAGATGAAGAAACTGAATCTTAGGTTGAGCGCTTTTTCAAAGGTCACACATATAATGATTGGGTCTGCTTTAGAAGCCAGACTCATGTCCATCTCTTCCCTATTTGCTTCTCCAAGAGCAACAGAGTATCGCCTACACCTCAGTTTCCTGGGTGAATAGTATTTGTTTAAAAATACAGATTTCTGGCTCCACTTTGTACAGATGCAGAATGTCTGGAGCTGGGCATGGGAATATGCATATTCAAAAGGTCCCTAGGGAACCGGTATAGCTCAAAGTAAGTGGATAGTCTTGCTACAGAGAGAGAGAGAGAGAGAGAGAGAGAGAGAGAGAGAGAGAGAGAGAGAGAGAGGGAGGGAGGGAGGGAGGGAGGGAGGGAGGGAGGGAGGGAGAGAGAGAGAGAGGGAGAGAGGGAGAGAGAGAGGGAGAGAGGGAGAGAGGGCACTTCTGGGGGTTTGAGTAAGGATTTTATTGTTTTGTTTCAAAAGGATTTGAGGGAACACAGAAGTCAAATACAACTGAACATAGTACAAATTATAAATAAACCAAGAACAAAGACGGAGTAACAGAAGAACCTGAATAGAAAAACCAATCCTTTAAGAAAAGGCACTTGGCTTTGAATTGGACTCGAAGTCCTTTAGCAGCTAAGATAAATTAAAAGTGATTTGAAAAGTTTTTTTTTTTTTTTTTTTAAATGAGGACAACATTACTTTGGTTCTAATTCTCCCAGATCTGAACAAAAGAAGTCTGTTGCATTTCATTTTCTAAGTCAGAACTCAAAGGAAGTGCTTAACCATATGGTCAAAGTTCAAAGGAAGTCTGCAAGTTGGAAGCTACATTCACATCTCTTCCCCTATCCCAGTGTAATCATAATTATAGTAGTAATACCAATCAAGTATCTGCTGCACATCAAGTATGATAAACGGATTATCTTACTTACGATTCACAAAAGTCTTAGGATGCATTCTCCATTTTATGGACAAAGAAATTCAAGTTTAGAGATTTTAAGCAACTCATCCAAAGATGAGCACAGTAAGTAAAAAAACTGGGATTCAATCCCAGACAGTTCATCTCCAGAGCTTATATTCTGCTGAATCCCAGAAAAATGATAAGTGATATAACCATGAGACATAAGCAACAGTCCTTTGAGAAGGAGAAGTGAAACAAAGATGAGAAAATCGAGAAAAGAAATGGTGTGTGAGAAAACCAGGCTGAATCAGCCATCGTTTAAAAGGAAGGGTCAGTGCACAGCCCCTGTGCTGGGATGTAATTTGATTTGAGCCAATCCAGGACATGAGGACATGTCTTCCAAGTCATGGATTATCTCTGGCTCTCGATAACAAGCCTTCAGGTAATACTCACACTAACAGAGGTTTGAGTTTCCTTAGAAATATGAAGAAACTCAGTACAACCAGTTATAAAAAGTAGAACACAAGGGATTTATTATTATTTGTCCTCTGATAGGATCACAAATTAATCACTCCCACCAATCTGGGAATTCACTAACATTAGCTAGTTAGACAAGGCTATATGGGTATGTTCACTTGAAAAAAATCTTTATTTCAGACAAACTGTACATTAAAAACAATTCTACTATTGTCTTCATGATCAATTTCTAAGACTTCTGGTCTATATTCATTAGATAACTTTGGGGTTGACAATTACTTTTGTGTAGATTTAAGCAGAACATTTTAAAATATTTTATTATATGATAATTAGCATGTGATTGGAATATATTAGGCAATTCTATACATGATATATCTATACATCTATATCTATATCTACATCCATACCTACATCTTGAAGGCTAAGGGGTTTTTGCACCCTTTTTTAACTCCGCATCTTATCCTGTAAAGAAACTGAACTCCTGGATTTGGCTCCCAAGCCTAAGTCCTGAAAATATGTCCAACATTATATGATGTGTTTGAGTTTCTTTGGTATAAACTGGAAAACTCTTCTGCTGATATTAATGCCTTATATATAAAGTAATTTTTACCTACAATAATGTTTTATACTATACACACTGATATTTTGTTACCTTCATATTTACATTAGATAAAGATATAAAATGATATATTCTTTGCAAAGCACTTAGCACAATGCTCAGCACTTAGTAAGTGCTGAGAAATGTTTCTCTCCTTTCTTCCTTTCTAAACCCAGACCCTTCTCTATTGTATAATCTGCACCTGTCTCTTTGCTTTGTGCTTCTTTTCTAGCTCATATTCACACTACGTTTCCAGCACTGCCTTTATCCCCAAATAGAAGATGGTTTTGTAATTGCCTTTTTGTTATAGAAAGCTCAAAAGAGGAAATATTTGTCGTAATTATGTTCATTAGGTACTGAAATGTATTTTCTGTATTTGCTCGTGGTCACATTCACCAGGAAAAATATCACCCAATTCACCTCTCTTCTATCTTAAAATAGTAGTAATTCTAAGCTCTCTGAGAGACTGAAATATAAAGTGAACTGTAGAATGTAGGCTCCCTCTGACTCCTTGTGATGCTCTACATGATTAGATGTTATAGTCTATTTTATGAGAGCAAAGGATGTATGGTCAATGACTAAGTGGACATAATTTTTCACTCTTTTGTGCAAGAGTTTGGTTTTGTAAAGATACTGTCTCTCTGTTCTGAGAACCATCTACTGCTGTTTGCTTCATTTTTCCTCTATATTGTTTTCAAACTGGGATACAAGGTAAGATGAATACCACAGTCAAAATGGCACCATGCTGCTGAAGCTGCCATCAAGCACTTTTGGTGGTCCTCAGGAAACAGCATCACTTTGTTCTGTGTTTAATGTCTAAGACGGGGACTCAGCCGAGGCACCTGCCATTTTATACAACTCTCTAATCTTCTTCTTTATTAGCTGTATGACAACATCATCACACTGGCTGCATGGTTTAAATCTTGTTCGCTCTTGTAATATAAGAAGACAAGAGAATGTCCTCGAAGATACAAACTTAGTCTCTCGTACTGTAGACAGGTTTTTTTTTCAATGTAATTTTCCTTGAAACATAAATTCTTTTATATTTCCTCAGGGAAAAACAACTATCTCTTTGCCTTCTAAGTAAATATTTTGCATTACAATTGTCCAGATGTTCAAGATGCTTACTGAAGCTTTCTCTGTTAGCAGCTAATTCTCTAGATCAGTTGTTTAAAAAGGGCACACATTATAGTATATATTCTCATTCATTTACTTATTTATTTCATTCATTCAAATAATATTTATCGAATTCTTGCTACGAATCACACACTATGATAGGTACTGTGAATACAGAAAAGAAAAGGATGCTTTTATTTGGGAAAACAAGTAGGGAAGGTAAACTTACAAAAACATAAATTGTAACACAACATGTTAAGTGCTGTGATGTAAGTATGAGCCAAATGTCCTGGGAACACACAGACATTACTGTCTAAGTTTGAAGAGGAAAGTATGAGAAGATTTCACAGAGGAGGAAGAGATATTTGAGTTCCACTAGTCAGTGTGTGCCAGGGAGGAGATAAGCAGGAAGGACATTCTTAATAGAGAGAGAATGTGAAGAGCTTAGTGTGGCTGGAACAAAGGTAGCTTGGTAGGAGAAGAATAGGACAGAAGATAGAATGCCACTTGAATCAGAATGTGAAAATTAATTGGAATTAATTAACTGGAATTAATTGCCTAGGAATGAGATGGCCAATAGAAATATGGCTGAAAGCTAAGAGCTGGATCTGGGCCGCAGAGGTGGTCCTTATCTTCAAACAGGCTTCATAGTGAAATAAGAAGGACCATTACTAGAAAGCAAATCTGCAACATCCTATGATACACGATGCTGGAGCCACAGTGCTATCCTAAAAAGGGCTTCTGGCTGGCCTGGTTGAGGGTTGATGCAGAAGTAGCAGGGGAGGAGAAGGAGGGTAATTGAAGGGACTTGGGAGAAAGCTAAGCTGAGGAGGGCAGGGAGATGAGGCCACAGGAAGTGAAGAGTAGTTTGGGGTAGGGTTTTTTCACCTGTGTGGGAGTTTAATCTTCCCTTTCAGAGTTAAAGAATCAGAACAAGAGCTAAGAGCAAAGTTCCCATCAGTCAGGAATATTTTCTGTTTTTCCCTCTTCTTCATCCTATGGGAAATGCACCTAGTCTGAGACTAACCCAGAAGCCTGAGAAACAAAAGGAAGAGAGAAAAGAAGGGTATACCCAGGCAGAGGATATATACAAATCAGGGTCTGCTTGTGTGTGTGACGAGGAAAGCATAGATTACATAGTAAAAATGAGCCCTGAGTTAGTCCTTTTCCAGGAGAGCTGCACTGCTTTCAAATGAGATGTTAGAAGTTCTCCCTTGAAGTTCATGCGGGTCTTCGAACTTTTTCCCACTGTTAAATCTGGGGTCAAATTTGGCTGAGATTGCTGCAAATCTGCTTTTTATATTTTTCTTTCTGCTTAAAGCAGTCAAAGCCTGTTGCCTTCTCTTGTAATCTCTGCAGCTACTGCACTAATAATAATCACAGACTGCTTCCCTGGTGGTCTCTGCATTTCTGGAGTAGACACAGGACATAGCATCATCAGGTCTGTAGGAAAGAAGAACCTGGAACGTTACCCGGTTGACCCCTCAATTTTAGCATTTCCTCTGTATTTCACCCCTATTACATGATTCTCAGGCTATGCTGGAAAGGCTACCATGAGGGAACTTACAAGTTACCTGTGCTTTGGGACAGCATGTTTTATAGTAACCTTCCTCCTTACATTGAGCTGGATATGCTTCCTTGAGCCTTCTGGCTTCTTATATTATCACTTGGCACCACAGCTTAATCACACCTCTCTTCCACCTGAGACTTCTTCAGATATTTGAAAACAAAACAGCTAACACAATTCGCAGCTCCTTCAAGAGCGAAATGGAAATGGATGTTGGAGGACTCATTGCTTTTTGTCACATGTTAAACTGGGATCATTCACTTGACTAAGCTCCTTTATGAAGAAAATAAAAATAAAAATCAATAAATAAGCAAAAAAACCAGGAAAAAATAACAAGAAAAGAGAAAATTTTCCCAAGGTCTTCCAAAGGTGAGACCAGGATTTAAAGCTAGAGTAAAGACAGCAGAGGGAGGAATACTCCCAAACTCATTCTATGAGGCCAACATCACCCTGATACCAAAACCAGACAAAGACATCACATAGAAAGAAAACTACAGGCCAATATCACTGATGAAAATAGATGCAAAAATCCTCAACAAAATACTAGCAAACAGAATCCAACAGCACATTAAAAGGATCATACACCATGATCAAGTGGGGTTTATTCCAGGAATGCAAGGATTCTTCAATATACGCAAATCAATCAACATGATACACCATATCAGCAAACTGAAGGAGAAAAACCATATGATCATCTCAATAGATGCAGAGAAAGCTTTTGACAAAATTCAACACCCATTCATGATAAAAACCCTGCAGAAAGTAGGCATACAGGGAACTTTCCTCAACATAATAAAGGCCATATATGACAAACCCACAGCTAGCATTGTTCTCAATGGTGAAAAACTGAAACCATTTCCACTAAGATCAGAACAAGACAAGGTTGCCCACTCTCACCACTCTTATTCAACCTAGTTTTGGAAGTTCTAGCCACAGCAATCAGAGAAGAAAAAGAAATAAAAGGAATCCAAATAGGAAAAGAAGAAGTAAAGCTGTCACTGTTTGCAGATGACATGATACTATACATAGAGAATCCTAAGGATGCTACCAGAAAACTACTAGAGCTAATCAATGAATTTGGTAAAGTTGCAGGATACAAAATTAATGCACAGAAATCTCTGGCATTCTTATACACTAATGATGAAAAATCTGAGAGTGAAATTAAGAAAACACTCCCATTTACCATTGCAACAAAAAGAATAAAATATCTAGGAATAAACCTACCTAAGGAGACAAAAGACTTGTATGCAGAAAACTATAAGACACTGATGAAAGAAATTAAAGATGATACAAATAGGTGGAGAAATATACCATGTTCTTGGGTTGAAAGAATCAACATTGTGAAAATGACTCTACTACCCAAAGCAATCTACAGATTCAATGCAATCCCTATCAAATTACCACTGGCATTTTTTACAGAACTAGAACAAAAAAAATTCACAATTTGTATGGAAACACAAAAGACCCCGAATAGCCAAAGCAATCTTGAGAACAAAAAATGGATCTGGAGGAATCAGGCTCCCTGACTTCAGACTATACTACAAGGCTACAGTAATCAAGACAGTATGGTACTGGCACAAAAACAGAAATATAGATCAATGGAACAGGATAGAAAGCCCAGAGATAAACAAACATACATATGGTCACCTTATCTTTGATAAAGGACGTAAGAATATACAGTGGAGAAAAGACAGCCTCTTCAATAAGTGGTGCTGGGAAAACTGGACAAGTTCATGTAAAAGTATGAAATTAGAATACTCCCTAACACCATACACAAAAATAAACTCAAAATGGGTTAAAGACCTAAATGTAAGGCCAGACACTATCAAACTCTTAGAGGAAAACATAGGCAGAACACTCTATGACATAAATCACAGCAAGATCCTTTTTGACCCATCTCCTAGAGAAATGCACATAAAAACAAAAATAAACAAATGGGACCTAATGAAACTTAAAAGCTTTTGCACAGCAAAGGCTACCATATACAAGACCAAAAGACAACCCTCAGAATGGGAGAAAATATTTGCAAATGAAGCAACTGACAAAGGATTAATATCCAAAATTTATAAACAACTCATGCAGCTCAATAACAAAACAACAAACAACCCAATCCAAAAATGGGCAGAAGAACTAAATAGACATTTCTCCAAAGAAGATATACAGATTGCTAACAAACACATGAAAGAATGCTCAACATCATTAATCATTAGAGAAATGCAAATCAAAACTACAATGAGATATCATCTCACACTGGTCACAATGGCCATCATTAAAAAATCTACAAACAATAAATGCTGGAGAGGGTGTGGAGAAAAGGGAACACTCTTGCACTGCTGGTGGGAATGTAAATTGATACAGCTACTATGGATAACAGTATGGAGGTTCCTTAAAAAACTACAAATAAAACTACCACACGACCTCGCAATCCCACTACTGGGCATATACCCCGAGAAAACCATAATTCAAAAAGAGTCATGTACCAAAATGTTCATTGCAGCTCTATTTACGATAGAAAGGACATGGAAGCAACCTAAGTGTCCATCAACAGATGAATGGATAAAGAAGATGTGGCACATATATACAATGGAATATTACTCAGCCATAAAAAGAAATGAAACTGAGTTATTTGTAATGAGGTGGATAGACCTGGAGCCTGTCATACAGAGTGAAGTAAGTCAGAAGGAGAAATACAAATACCATATTCTAACACATATATATGGAATCTAAGAAAAAAAATGTCATGAAGAGATTAGTGGTAGGATGGGAATAAAACACAGACCTACTAGAGCATGGACTTGAGGATATGGGGAGGGGGAAGGGTAAGTTGTGACGAAGTGAGATAGTGGCATGGACATATATACAGTACCAAATGTAAATTAGATAGCTAGTGGGAAGCAGCCACATAGCACAGGGAGATCACCTCTGTGCTTTGTGACCACCTAGAGAGGTGGGATAGTGAGGGTGGGAGGGAGGGAGACGCAAGAGGGAAGAGATATGGGAACATATGTATATGTATAACTGATTCACATTGTTGTAAAGCAGACACTAACACACCATTGTAAAACAGTTATACTCCAATAAAGATGTTAAAGAAAAAAAAAGCTAGAGTAAATTACACAATTGCTAATATTTAAACGTACATTTAAATTTAGCAATGCTATAATAATAGTAATACACTAATAATACCTCATCACCAAATTCAACTAGAAGTGAATCCATTTCTTTGTCCACTATGCATACTGCCTTGGCCTAACTGCTACTAATAGCGTAATTTTGAGTCCCTCACCATCCTCATTACCGTACATGTATATAAGTGTACACATACTGTATACGCTTATATGTATATTAATATACAGAATATATGTGGCTGGGACAAGATTTACTAACATGTGAGTACCCTTAGCATTTCCACAATCTACCTTGTTTTTAGTTTCTCTCATTGAAAAATCTGGATAATGTGTCAAGATAAAATCAGACTGATGAGAGAGACAGAGGGAAGGTTTTAGGCAGAGAGACTAGGTTTAACTACATAATAAAATGTTGGAAAAGGGGAAAGAGATATATACAACAAAACTGCAAGAACTGGGCATAAGGGAAGTTTAATGTTTTGACATGTGAGAAGATTCAAAATACTGCATGGTGTAAATAAATGGAGAGATGGAGAAAGGGAATTATGGAAAGGGTTTCTGTGAGTTATAAATCTGATCACCTTAAATGATCTATGAAATAGTCAAGTGAATATTAGAATTCTCTTTAATTAATAATCATTATCTAATCTGTGCTTTTTGAATGACACCCTATTTAGAAGCTGAGCAAAATAGGTTTTTTATAGCCTTCTAAATTTGTGGTACTCAAATGCAAACACAACACTCCCAGTGTGAAAATATTAAAGAGCTCTGACATGGAAATAAGACCTACATCCTATTTTCAGATACACAGGAAGGACAAAGGGAAATTAGATTTAGAATCTGTAATAAAAAGGAAATTAGTTTTTTAAAAATTTCTAACCTTTCTCCTGTATTTAAAAAAATGAGTCCATTCATTCTAATATTTAGCCTCTGGACCCTCCTTGCTATCTGCTCAAACATATATTCACATTTTCAATAGGATTTCTCTATCCTCAACAGTCCCTCAAATGGTTCAGCCTGTAAATCATTAAGCCCAAGTAAACCCAGCTAAATGGAATAGGTTAGGCATTTCTTTCTGACCACCTTCCATACATTCATGTCCTAAAATATATACATATGCAAGCACACACTGTTTCAATGTGTTGATTTTTTGCTACATTTATTCTTTCTCTAATCCTGTAGCAGAGTTGGGAAAAAAAAACAAACAAACCTCAAAACAACCCTAAACCCAAAACAAAACACAGTCATATTTGTTTGCTTTCTGGTCACCTTCGTGGGGGAGGGTCTTCTACAAATAATGTAAATGGAACTCACTGAAGAAGACAGGGAGGGGTTCAGTGCTCTTGACAAGGCTTAGAATCAAAATAAATTGTACAATATTTCCTTATTTATAACCTTATAAATATGGTAAAAATACAAAGAAATCGAAGCCATTGAGCTCCACCCTTATGGAATTCTTGATATAGTCAGGGGAGTAAGACCCTTTGAGAAGGACTTAACAGTGGTAGGTGAATGACAATGTCAGGCAACAGGATGGTACAGAATGCAGTGTTTCAGAAATAGTTTCCATCCCAAACAAGACCTTTCTATCTTATTCATCAAGCAGTCTGGGGTGGTCCATGGTAAGGAATGAGTAAAGCAATGTGATCCTGGTCCTTATTTGGACACTGGTCATTCTATGACTTAGGACAGTTTGCTTAACTTCTGTGAGCCCAAATTTCATTATTTGAAGGAAAAAGAAGCTAAAATGAATATTAGTTAAAGTATTTTTTAGATCTACAATTCTGTAATTGTGATTTCCTTTCACCAGAAGGGCATGAGTAGACCTGCAGTGGATAGCACAAGCCATTAGAAACATCTACAGTGTATATAAGTGGCAGAGTACCCACTGGATAATGTAGGAAAAGACTGGGTGTCATAGGTAGGTTCAATGAAATATGTAAATATTTGCTGGAGGTGGGTCGGGAGCCATCAAGATTATTTTCTTTTAATTTCTTATTAACCATTGTACTTTTCACAGGATTAGAGATAATTGTTTTACCATTTACTGTGGATTCAGTCTGGAGACCATAATTACATGTCAACCCAGTGATGTTTCAGACCCTTATGGGTAAGAACACTTGCTATTGCAGAGCTGCACTATACCCCTTCATCCAGGTATGTTTATTAATTAGGTTTTGGATCCTGTTAACTCAGAGGCCAGGTTAAGAAATTTTAGTACTATCCTGCTTTACTTGGATTATGAAATACCTGGCAATTTCTATGACACTGAATTAGAAGTGCCATTTTTTCCCCATTGGATCAGATGGGGCTCTTTCCCTATAAAAAGTCGAAGTTTAACATGTTTACATACTTTCCAGAACATGTGTCAAAATAAATCCAAGGGCTTGTGTGGGAAGCTGGCAAATCTCCCTTCCTCCCCTTCCTTATGCCCCCAGTCTAGTGGACTCTGAAGTGTCTGTTGCCTCACCCAGAGAGGCTGAACAAAGTAGGATCTTTTCACTCAGACCCCTTTGCCTTTGGGCTCACCACAAGCTTCAGCACCAGGAGGCTGCTGTTGGATGCCCTTTGCATATTGGCGACCTGGGCTGGGGTCACTGACCAGTCTCAACAGAGGGAGGGATGTCTTTCCTCTTCTACTCTAACGTACACGGACGATACATACACAAAACACTCTGCAGATCTCACCAAGAGGAAGGGGCTCTAGTTGCGTCCCTTTATATTGCTCTTCTGCTCTGCCCTGCAGATTTCCTACCACTTTTATTGCCATGGAACAATGACTGCCAACCTTTCCTGACGGCTTACTCTCTCCCACCAATCTGCAGCAACCTCCCCTCCCTGTCAAGCCTCACATCACCATGAGCGAAGGCACCCTCTGCACACAAAGGCACAGACAATGCTAGTTTCCATCTGAGCAAGATTTGGAAGTTGACACCAAACCTCTCCTTCCAGTGACTTCCTCCTTGCTACTACTGATTCCCTTCTCCTCCCCCTCAGCAATCACTCAAATTGCTGACTTCCCTCACCTTAGTGATATTTATCAAAATCTTATATTTAGAAAAAAAGTAGATGCAGTTTGCTACAAGAAGATGGCATAATTTGATAGACAATCCCAGGCTATTTATACTTTCACATGCAACAAAATGTGGCCATATACTGAATACATCTCTGATGGTGAAAATGAAAGATCATGTCCCTGAGAGAAGTTTATTTCAGAGAAGTGAAGCTGTTGCCTGCCCCTAATAATAATGCTTTACAGTAACAGTAATAATAGCGAAGTAGTAATAATGGCAACTACCATTTACTGCGTTCTTACAATATGCCAATGTGATTTGTAAATACATCATCTCATTTATTCCCCAACAACCTTATGAAGCAAGTCGTCTCATTTCTTTCATTTTACAACTGAAGAAATCAGGGATTAGAGATGTTAACAAGCTGGCCCAACATACAAATGGGTAAACAGGATTCAAACTCAGGCACTCAGATTTTAGAGCCCAACTTCTCAACCACTACTCACTGCCTCCCAGTATGTATTATAATTACATAGACTGATGGCTGAGGTAACTTAGACTGCTTTAGATTAAATGAATCAAATTAGACTGGCAGATAGTCACTAGAGTCCCTTAACAATTATGACAGTTATGTTTCTGAAAACCTCTCTAGTAGCAGAATTTTCTGTTGAGGACCTCAAGACTTTATTTTTAAAAGATGCTTTATGGGAAATCAATGTTAGAAAGGAAAATGAGAAAGTCTTTTTTTAAGTAAGTGTAATAATGCTCATTAAAATAAAACAGTCCCCCAAATTAAAACAATATTTATCCATCTTAAGTTAGTATGAGCACTCTGCTATTAATTTCCATTTACTAACCATGCTCAGCAGAGAATTTTCAATCTTTGCTTCCCATGAAGTTTGCTTCAATCTACCACTGCCATTCTTATAAAGATCCATTTCATGTGTGTCTGGAATGCTCTGCTTGTTTAAAATGTATAGTGGTAACACGCTTGTTCTTGGTCAGAAAGTTTCAAGATTGCTTAAAAGGTATAGGGAAAGAAGACCTACAACTAGAATTTTGAGAAAAGATAACTGATATTATAGATTACAATACATTGCTTACTACTAAACTATGCGATAGTAATCTATATATAGTAATACATCTCACACAATAGTAAAAGACATTATATAGTTTACTATTATGTAGAGAGGAGTCATTTTCTCATTGTCACACTAATGGTTTCCTCTCGCCTCAATTATTTGGGAGTAGACACACCTGAGCATATATTAGCTGAGCAATGTGGTGGAAACACGGCTCATTTATCAGATACAGCAAGTTAAATTGAAGACCTGCGACAACAGGTGAAGGTTTTTTGTCAGAGATATCAAGGAGCATTGGAAAAATGCGTGGGACTGGGAATACGGCGAAGGTCAGCCAAACAAGGTATGAAGAGAGGAAAATTAGGTAACAGGGTCTTGCACACGACATGTATGTAATAAGTATTCATTGAAAATATATATGAACGGTAGATGGATGAAGTGGAAAAATACTGAATATTTACAATTTCACAGTTTTGTCAAGTATTGAATCAGATATTATATTTGATTGCTATATTGCATTTTGTAACAACCTATGTTGTATTTTTCCATCCATGAGTGAGGAAAATAAAAGCATAATGTCCTCTAATCGCTCTCTGCAAAAAGCTAAGGACATATTTTGCTCTGCTCTTTTCATCCTGTTTTATATTAACGAGAGGTTTTAAAACATGAAAAGTACCAACCTTGAAAGCTGCATTCTGTTTCGCTCATCTCACCTACAAAAATAAAAGACAGGAAAAAAAAAAAGGAAATTTAAGTGAAAGCCAATTAAGGCAACAGCAGTAAAAAGACCATTAAAAAAAAAAAAAAAACTTTTACCTTTTACCCTTGACAAAGGAGATACATTTAACTGTGAAGAGAGAAATACTCTGATAAAACTTTTTCTCTTCTTAAACTGTTTTTAAAATATTTTGTGTTTTTTTGTAAATATTTACGCACCCAACATAGGAGCACCTCAATACATAAGGCAAATACTAACAGCCTTAAAAGGGGAAATTGACAGTAACACAATTATAGTAAGGGACTTTAACACCCCACTTTCACCAATGGACAGATCATCCAAAATGAAAATAAATAAGGAAACACAAGCTTTAAATGATACATTACACAAGATGGACTTAATTGATATTTATAGGACATTCCATCCAAAAACAACAGAATATACATTTTTCTCAAGTGCCCATGGAACATTCTCCAGGATCGATCATATATTGGGTCACAAATCTAGCCTTGGCAAATTTAAGAAAACTGAAATCATATCAAGTATCTTTTCCGACCACAACGCTATGAGACTAGATATCAATTACAGGAAAAGATCTGTAAAAATACAAACACATGGAGGCTAAACAATACACTACTTAATAACGAAGTGATCACTGAAGAAATCAAAGAGGAAATCAAAAAATACTTAGAAACAAATGCCAACGGAGACACGACGAACCAAAACCTATGGGATACAGCAAAAGCAGTTCTAAGAGGCAAGTTTATACCAATACAATCATACCTTAAGAAACAGGAAACATCTCGAATAAACAACCTAACTTTGCACTTAAAGCAATTAGAGAAAGAAGAACAAAAAACCCCCAAATTTAGCAGAAGGAAAGAAATCATAAAGATCAGATCAGAAATAAATGAAAAAGAACTGAAGGAAACAATAGCAAAGATCAATAAAACTAAAAGCTGGTTCCTTGAGCAGATAAATAAAATTGATAAACCATTATCCAGACTCATCAAGAATAAAAGGGAGAAGACTCAAATCAATAGAATTAGAAATGAAAAAGGAGATGTAACAACTGACACTGCAGAAATACAAAAGATTATTAGAGATTACTATAAGCAACTGTATACCAATAAAATGGACAACCTGGAAGAAATGGACAATTTCTTAGAAATGCACAACCTGCCGAGACTGAACCAGGAAGAAATAGAAAATATGAACAGACCAATCACAAGCACTGAAATTGAAACTGTGATTAAAAATCTTCCAACAAACAAAAGGCCAGGACCAGATGGCTTCACAGGTGAATTTTATCAAACATTTAGAGAAGAGCTAACACCTATCCTTCTCAAACTCTTCCAAAAGATAGCAGAGGGAGGAACACTCCCAAACTCAGTCTATGAGGCCACCATCACCCTGATACCAAAACCAGACAAAGACATCACAAAGAAAGAAAACCACAGGCCAATATCACTGATGAACATAGATGCAAAAATCCTCAACAAAATACTAGCAAACAGAATCCAACAGCACATTAAAAGGATCATACACCATGATCAAGTGGGGTTTATTCCAGGAATGCAAGGATTCTTCAACATATGCAAATGAATCAACGTGATACACCATATCAGCAAACTGAAGGAGAAAAACCATATGATCATCTCAATAGATGCAGAGAAAGCTTTTGACAAAATTCAACACCCATTCATGATAAAAACCCTGCAGAAAGTAGGCATACAGGGAACTTTCCTCAACATAATAAAGGCCATATATGACAAACCCACAGCTAGCATTGTTCTCAATGGTGAAAAACTGAAACCATTTCCACTAAGATCAGAACAAGACAAGGTTGCCCACTCTCACCACTCTTATTCAACCTAGTTTTGGAAGTTCTAGCCACAGCAATCAGAGAAGAAAAAGAAATAAAAGGAATCCAAATAGGAAAAGAAGAAGTAAAGCTGTCACTGTTTGCAGATGACATGATACTATACATAGAGAATCCTAAGGATGCTACCAGAAAACTACTAGAGCCAATCAATGAATTTGGTAAAGTTGCAGGATACAAAATTAATGCACAGAAATCTCTGGCATTCTTATACACTAATGATGAAAAATCTGAGAGTGAAATTAAGAAAACACTCCCATTTACCATTGCAACAAAAAGAATAAAATATCTAGGAATAAACCTACCTAAGGAGACAAAAGACTTGTATGCAGAAAACTATAAGACACTGATGAAAGAAATTAAAGATGATACAAATAGGTGGAGAAATATACCATGTTCTTGGGTTGGAAGAATCAACATTGTGAAAATGACTCTATTACGCAAAGCAATCTACAGATTCAATGCAATCCCTATCAAATTACCACTGGCATTTTTTACAGAATTAGAACAAAAAATTTCACAATTTGTATGGAAACACAAAAGACCCCGAATAGCCAAAGCAATCTTGAGAACGAAAAATGAAGCAGGAGGAATCAGGCTCCCTGACTTCAGACTATACTACAAGGCTACAGTAATCAAGACAGTATGGTACTGGCACAAAAACAGAAATATAGATCAATGGAACAGGATAGAAAGCCCAGAGATAAACAAACATACATATGGTCACCTTATCTTTGATAAAGGAGGGAAGAATATACAGTGGAGAAAAGACAGCCTCTTCAAAAAGTGGTGCTGGGAAAACTGGAGAGCCACATGTAAAAGTATGAAATTAGGACACTCCGTAACACCACACACAAAAATAAACTCAAAATGGGTTAAAGACCTAAATGTAAGGCCAGACACTATCAAACTCTTAGAGGAAAACATAGGCAGAACACTCTATGACATAAATCACAGCAAGATCCTTTTTGACCCACCTCCTAGAGAAATGGACATAAAAACAAAAATAAACAAATGGGACCTAATGAAACTTAAAAGCTTTTGCACAGAAAAGGATACCATATACAAGACCAAAAGACAACCCTCAGAATGGGAGAAAATATTTGCAAATGAAGCAACTGACAAAGGATTAATATCCAAAATTTATAAACAACTCATGCAGCTCAATAACAAAACAACAAACAACCCAATCCAAAAATGGGCAGAAGAACTAAATAGACATTTCTCCAAAGAAGATATACAGATTGCTAACAAACACATGAAAGAATGCTCAACATCATTAATCATTAGAGAAATGCAAATCAAAACTACTATGAGATATCATCTCACACCGGTCAGATTGGCCATCAAAAACTCTAGAAACAATAAATGCTGGAGAGGGTGTTGAGAAAAGGGAACACTCTTGCACTGCTGGTGGGAATGTAAATTGATACAGCTACTATGGAGAACAGTATGGAGGTTCCTTAAAAAACTACAAATAGAACTACCATACGACCCAGCAATCCCACTACTGGGCATATACCCTGAGAAAACCATAATTCAAAAAGAGTCATGTACCAAAATGTTCATTGCAGCTCTATTTACGATAGAAAGGACATGGAAGCAACCTAAGTGTCCATCAACAGATGAATGGATAAAGAAGATGTGGCACATATATACAATGGAATATTACTCAGCCATAAAAAGAAATGAAACTGAGTTATTTGTAATGAGGTGGATAGACCTGGAGTCTGTCATACAGAGTGAAGTAAGTCAGAAGGAGGAAAACAAATACCGTATGCTAACACATATATATGGACTCTAAGGGAAAAAAATGTCATGAAGAGATTAGTGGTAGGATGGGAATAAAACACAGACCTACTGGAGCATGGACTTGAGGATATGGGGAGGGGGAAGGGTAAGCTGTGACGAAGTGAGATAGTGGCAGGGACATTTATACATTATCAAGTGTAAATTAGATAGCTAGTGGTAAGCTGCAGCATAGCACAGGGAGATCACCTCTGTGCTTTGTGACCACCTAGAGGGGTGGGACAGGGAGGGTGGGAGAGAGGGTGATGCAAAAGGGAAGAGATATGGGAACATATGTATATTTATAACTCATTCACTTTGTTGTAAAGGAACAACTAACACACTATTGTAAAACAGTTATACTCCAATAAAGATGTTTAAAAAAACAAAAAAAACACTTTTACCTTTTACCCTTGACAAAGGAGATACATTTAACTGTGAAGAGCGAAATACTCTGATAAAACTTTTTCTCTTCTTAAACTGTTTTTAAGATATTTTGTGCTTTTTCTATTTTGTGAGTTTGCTTTTTAAAAAATGTCTTGGGGGCACAGCAATTATGAATGACAATGAGGAAAGATACAGGGAGGATGTTTAATAAAAATGATAAAACTAAATTAGATATAAGGAAAAAATACACAGGCAGAACTTAATCAACCCATGGAAATTCGCCATCATGATAAGATTGTTCGATAAATCCAGACAAGAGTATTTTAAGAGACTATTACAATGTATTCTCAGGTTTTGAATTTTTACTCTTGAATGCTGATTAGAACACAGGCTCTTGCTTCTTCTCTCTCCTCACTCCCCCCGATAATCTGTTCTCCCTTATGGACCAAGTGATTATTGTGTTGTTTATAATAACTGTTCTACATTCCTTATGGAAATTGTAATTATGATGCTGAATATTCAAACTGCAAGCCACTTTTCTCAGGGAAATTGTAATTATGATAATGCAGTATTTACCCAACCAATGTTTTCTAGTCATTGTTCTCTTTGAGGAATGAGGAGGTGAGAGAAAAACACTGAAATAAAATATCCTGTTGGGATCTCAGATATGTATTCTGGTAATTAATATTTTTATCACAATTTTATTAAGGTTCAGAAATATTGAAGAATTTACCTAATATGACACAGCTAGTAAATCAAGAACACCCCAAAATAAACACAAAATTATACTATTTAGAAAAAAGAAACAAAATTCCAGGTCAGTCACTGAAAAATCTAGTTATGTGAGCCCCTAGGTAGATGGGAAGTGGATCTCTACTAGCTCTTCTTATCTATCTGCCTTATTTCCACTTTGCCAGATCTCTACAACCAGTGCCCCAAACAAAGATGGGGGGCCTATCCTTTCTTCCTTAGGAGTTCAGCAGTGATTGTTTAGGATTTTTTCAATATTAGGAAGCAATGATTGAGGACCTACCATATACAGTACTTTATATATATTTTTAATAGCCTGTAACACTCCAAGACAAGTATTTTTACTTCAATTTTACAAATAAGGAAAACGAGTTACACCTGAAGTGATTAATTTGCCCAAATTTTCCAGTTGCTCTCTGTTCTTTTAACTTGCAAAATTGACTAGTCAATCAAAAAGAAATGAAGATTAAACAGAACCTCAGAAATTAAGGGCAAATAAAACAGGAAATTTAAAAAGAAATAATAATAAATATATAAATTAGTGATTTTTTTTAGTAGACTACATTCTAGTCACTGGCTTACCACCATCTTATGCAGCTTGAGTACTTCCAGGATCTAGTGTGGTCCTTCTCTCAGCTTTACTATGCTTCTGATCCCTGCCCAAGAAGTTCCATTCTCCTCCTATATTTCTTTTTTAAGCCTTAGAATAACCTTCCCTTTGTTCTTTCAGTAGAGCACATCTATTTCATACAGGCCACATAATATCAATATATATTTCTGTTTCCCCACACATGGAAAGGCTGATGAGCTGCCCACCCAGATAGTAACAGAGATCAATGCTGAGCCTCAATTAAAGCATGATCCTTGGGGAGACCAACCAGCCACTTGATGGAAAGCTGATTATGACATTGGACCTCTTCCACCTCAGGAGTAGTGATTCATTTTGACTAGAACTAAAACCAATTCTAAATAAGGGTTTGCTTATCTGCCTGTAGGGCCTTGTTCAGCACCATGGTCCAAGGACCTAGAGAGTATCTGATCCATCAGTATATGATACCACATAATATTACCTTAGACCAAAATATTTTGGATGTCAGCAATAGATATATAATCATGGGATCCACTCATCCCGATACATACTGCATGAGCCAGAAGCTGCTGACCTGACAGACACATGGAACAGCGTTTGGAGGTGTGGCTGAAGCACCAGCTTGGAGATGACATGCTGCAAGGATGGGTGCCATTTAAAGGATGTGGGAAACACACTAAATCAATGGCCATTCTTTGGTACTGCATCCCTAATAGATAGAATACATAGTCTCAAGACCAAGGGGAGGAAGCAGAAGTGGTTGAAACTGGCATCGCTTCCAGTGCCCTAAGTGGGGAATTTGTGCTTTCTGTCCCACAGATGTAGGCTCTGTGAATCTAGACATCCTGGTTTTCAGAAGAAGGATGCTTCCATGAGTGGACACAGTAGGAGTCTCATTGAACTTTAGGATACACCTTACATCCAATCACATTGGGTTCCTTGTGCCAGGAGACTAGCAGAAAGGAGTAATCATACTATCAGGGAAAACTGATGATCAGGAGAAGGTACTGCTGGACAACGTGGGCAGGGAAGAATTTCTAGTATCCAGGTGATTCATAGGGGATTTCTTGGTATTTCCTTGTTTTTGATAATAAATAGACAAGTGCAGTAGCCATGGCCTAAGAAGGGAATGGTGAGTAGGGGTTCAGACCCTTTAGTAATGGCCTGTTCCACCCCCAAGGTAAGCCATGTAGACCAGTAGAGGTGCTGGCTAAGGATGAGGGAATTCTAAAACATGTGGGAGAAGAGAGAAAACAATGGGAGGACAATAGGTATCAGCTGTGGCCTTGAGACTAGCTGCACTGGCAGGGGCTGTAGTTCTAACCTTCCTCTTGGAGGCTCTGCCAGAAAAGGTGACTTACTAGAATCCTGAAGAAGCTGTTCCAAGATGCAATAAACTTATTACATGAAGCATGAAGAGCCAAGTGTCACAGGAATGAACATGGTAGATGCTGCAGGACATCAGCCAGATCCTCCTTCAGGACAAGGCCCTCATCCCCCAGCTGCCTGAAGTGTTGGCTCCTGGTGGCTCACAGCTGACTCTTTCTCTGGGAATTTTCCTCCTTCCACCAAAGGTAACTGCTTTACCCGAGATAATTCACCTTCCCACAGGCAGCTCACATCCAATGACTGATCAATAGATGGGTACAAAGACCAGGCCCCCCTTTCTCTATTTGGGACACCTATAACAATATTGAGCCCAAGCACACTGCTCAACAAACTTCCTGCATCAAAAGCTCCATCGCAGGGGATTCCCTGGTGGCTCAGTGATTGAATCCGCCTGCCGATGCAGGGGACGCGGGTTCGTGCCCTGGTCCGGGAAGATCCCACATGCCGCGGAGCGGCTGGGCCCGTGAGCCATGGCCGCTGAGCCTGCACGTCTGGAGCCTGTGCTCTGCAACGGGAGAGGCCACAGCAGTGAGAGGCCCGCGTACCGCAAAAAAAAAAAAAAAAAAAAAAAAAAAAAAAAAAAAGCTCCATCTCAGAGTCTGTCAAGTCAAATCTTTATGTCAAAGATTCTTGACGTAAAGCAAGAATCTAAAATTCAGAAGCCATGGAGATGAGAACTGAACAGAGATATGACTGGCTCTAAAGTCCATATCCTATTCATTATATCTTCCCATCTCCCATAAAGAAGGTTTACTCTAATTTTCAACATATTTTTGTCTAGACAGTAAACACAGTTGATAATGATATGTTTAAGCCTGTTAAGTCAGAAAGCATTCTTCAGTGTTACCCAATACCTATAATTATACTGCCATTGGAACATTAAACTAATATATTTGTACCCCTTGAATTCCAGATGGAGATAAATTAGTAGATACAGAAATATATATATATTTACTAATTTATAACATTATATTAAAATATATATGCACATATATATGCATATATATATGTATATATTCTATAAAATATAAGTCAAGACTAATTTGGTTAGTTTGACCAAAATTCCTAATTATGCTAGCCTATTTTCAAAGAACAGTATACTTTTTTTTTTTTTTTTTTTTGCGGGTCTCTCACTGTTGCGGCCCCTCCCACTGCGGAGCACAGGCTCCGGATGCCCAGGCCCAGCGGCCATGGCCCACGGGCCCAGCCGCCCAGCGGCACGTGGGATCCTCCCGGACCGGGGCACGAACCCGCGTCCCCCGCACCGGCAAGAGGACCCCCAACCACTGCGCCACCAGGGAAGCCCAGAACAGTATACTTTTAATCACGCCATTTTCTAGGAAAAAATTCAAAACAGCTCTGTTTCAGAAAACTTAAAGGATTAGTTACAGAACAAAGGCTTACATTTTCTACCATAAATGTAAGGATTTTATCAGCCATGAAATGTAGTCAGAACAATTTACGGTCCAGTAAAATATTACTTCAGGCAAGCTTTACAATCAGAATGCAGAAGTTACCTAATTCTATGTAATTTTGAGAGGATGCAGTTAGGACTTTACAACCAGCGAATGGTTCAACTCAGTGATCATCATCTCTGCAGTCTCTTGTCTGGAAATCATTATATCTCTTAAAACTGTTCCTGAAGAAATTCCACATCACTTATTCTTAATTCTGGGTGACATCATTACACTCTTCTATTTAAACATACTTGGCATGATTGGTTTACTCATGTTATTCCACAGCAATACTGCAGTAAGTGCTTAGCGTGATAAATAAACACAAGACAAAATCAGGTAAACTGAGACAAGAAAATTCCAAGAAACGTACCTAACCTGCCACAGTGAGGCAGGAAATAGTTGCTATACCTTGAGGAAGAGTCTCTGGAGCCTGGCATAGTAACCAGCATGTGGTAAAAAACTGATAAATATCTTGGCATGAATAATTGAGTACATATGTGGAAAGATGAAATGAGCGAGAGAACTGGATGGGACAAAGATCACAATTAACTGAGTGATGAACTAAAGGTAACACAATGCATTTGATGAGGATCATTATAGGTGTTTTATTATTTATAAACTAGTCCTTAATATCATTTTTTAAATAAATAAGAAAGCAATATAATAAAAAATATGAGATTCTGTACTCAGTCCCCATCCCCTCTCCTACTTAATATAGAATGGTTTAGATAACACTACTTAATATAGAATGGTTTAGATAAGAGTATAGAGCTGAAGTATGAGTTCTGAATCAACAGGCAATGTGATGTGTCTCCCCCATACACTAATACCATGGCAAGCTTTATTATTACACCTGTAGCATATAGAGGAAGGTAGGAAATGAGCCTGCATTACTTTCCCATTCTCATTTCAATATGGAATATTGCTTTTTGTTTTGGATACCATATTTTATGAGATCCACAAACAAATGGAACACAATATGGGCGAAAGGCTAAGTTAGTGAAGAAAATCAAAATAATATACGAAATGGCTGAAAGAATTGAACATGATCAGCGGAAGCATGCGAGTTGCTTTGGAACATCTGAATAAGCATCAAAAAATGTTAGCTAGAGATATTTTAAGTATTGATAACATGAGGAAGAACATTAAAAACTGTCAAGATGGTTTGTGCCTTAAGACAAAAGTTAGCAAATTACAGTCTGCCAAATCTGGCCACCAAGTCTATGCTCTTTATTTACACATTGTTTATGTCTGTTTTACTGCTACGGTAGCAGAGTTAAGTAGTTGTGACAGAGACCACACAGCTCACCAAGCCACATGTATTTATTACATGACCACTTACAGAAAAAGTCTGCTGACACCTTCCTCAAGAGATAGTCATTCATTCATTTATTCATTCATTTAGAAAATATGTTTCAAGCAAATATAATGTTTCTAAAATGTACCAGACACTGACAATATACAGGTAGGACACAGTCTTAGCCCTGGTACCAATTTCCCTGTCACCAGACAGAAATTAGGTGACCATTAACAAAGCATCTTTTGGAAGGGAGCAAATTATGAAACAAATTATTGGACTCAATGACTTCAAAGGTTTCTTTCAACCGTAAGATTCTTTTAAAAAGGAATACTCTTGGAGGAAAAGGCCTTGAAAAACTGGTAAATGGAAACAGATGAAGAAATAGGGGGTTGGGGTTATGGTGAAAAGTCAAGGTGAGTTATGAGAGGATAAAGAACAGTCAAGTTGGATAAGTATATGGGGTAGGAGTGAGGAAGTACAGAGGAAATATCTGGACAGACTAAAACCACTAAATTGTGAAGGGTATTCTATGTCAGACTTAAAATTTTTTACCTTATTTCAGACAACAGGAAGTTATGAAGTCTTTTTGAAAAGGGGTAGTATAAACAAAGTGAAATTCTGGAAAGATCAATTTGGCAGAGATATGTAGGATGGATTGGAGATGAAAGACAGGAGAGCAGTACAGGCTCAAAATAAGCACGAAATACTAAGAATTGGGTGGGAAGAGAGAAGCAGGAGTGAATGTGTGTTTCACATGAATGAGGCATGTTGGCTCCAGAGCAACTCAGGCTCATGTGAAAAAATAGGGAGCGGGGGCTAGGTGTGACTAGGGTTCTGACCCTGGATGTGTATTATTTCTTTCTCAGAGCCAGAGGCTTCCTCTATACATGGCCCAAAGGAACATGGTAAACTCCATCCTGATTTTAATCAATACCCAAGAAAGCCCAGCATTGGTGGGTAGAAAATGATGTCGTTTAGAACAGGATCACTGAGTGATGATGGTAATATAGAATGGTGTTTGGACTTTCAGAGAGGAGGCCATCAACTTTTGGGGGGTCCTAGTTAATGAACAACTGTGAAGTGGATTGTAGCAAGTCTGGGAGGAAACTGCAGAGCAAAAACAACAAAAAAACACAAAAAACCACAAAAACTCAAACCCAAACCCACCCACCCCCAAAAAAAAAAACAACTAGAAATTCAATTGTAGAGTTTTGATTAACATGGTAGAAATAAGGAAAAGATGTGAGTCTGTGAGTATTTGTGTGCCAAAGGCAGCAAGAATAATTCCAGGCCCCACTGGTTGCTGAGTTTGAGGCTGTTGATATGCTATGTAGCCTGGAGCTGGGTGTGGCTCTGCTTGTAGGTAGCAGATCTCAGGGAATAATTATAACTATGTTTGTGTGGAATTTAAATGTGTCCTTTCCAATTTGGGCTTGAGAGTACATGCGTATATATCAAATGTACAAGACCATACTTAACGTCGGAATGGACATCATTAAGAAGAAAAGAAGGCAATGATCTTTTCAAAGAAGGTCAGCTATTTTAAAGGTCCTCATTAGTCTATAGCCATGGCTTTAAAAGGAAATTGTTACCCTCTGCCCAGAGTCCACCCAATTGTCCACCCACTCATTAGATATCTCTTTGTAAAACAATTGCATCAATAAATTATATATTAAATGAGCTCAGCTAACTACCTACAACACATTGTAGACCATTAATAGGTGTTCATTTATATTAAGGACAGAAATAATATCCATAGGGAGAGTGAGCTGAAAGCTAAGTAAACACATTTTATATTTCCTTTGCTGTACATCAGCAGTATTCGGAGCAAAGCCCTGAATCTCCCAGGGCTCATTCATGTGCAATCTGCAGCTCCTCAATACCTGAAATCCTCATATAGGCATAGTATAATTAAGTTCTACAAGCCACACTGCACATTTCAGTGGAAAGCACTGAAGTGTGGTGGTTAAGAACACTTGCTCTGCTTGTAGACAGCTTTGACATGACACTTCAACTTGGTGTGTGATCTTTGACAAGTTAGTTGACTCCTATGCTTCATGTTCTTGGTCTGTAAAATGGGGGTGGTAATAAAATAGCATCTACCTCACTGAGCTAATGTAAGGATTAAATGAGAAACTGCAATTAAAGTGCTTGATAACTTGGAATTGCCAAATAAATACTATCATGGTTTTTTTCACACATTTTTCCAAACGGGACTTGTGGAGATTTATAACATACATGACAATTAGAACAAAAAGGACCCCCCCATCCCCCAACCAAAAAAAAGGCCTATGGTGCACTCCAGGCTCTTTGTGGGTGGCCTCCTTTCACCTTACACACAGCACTCACCCTTTTCATTTCTAAAGTTGAAGTACTATAGGTCTCCAATCTTTTCTGTACATAAGATCTCAGATTTCTGGGATTCCTCTTATCTTTATATATAGCTCCTTCTCTACCTGGAATGCTTTCTCTTCCCTTCCTTAATCTCCCAAAAATGACCGTGCAGTGTGGGAAAGGCTTAGGAAAGGAAGTATGTAGACTTGTTGGAAGAAGGTCTTCAAAAAAGGCCAGCATGTTCAAGGCAGTAGAGACTCAAGGGGAGACCTGTGGATTCCAGAGAGTGGGAAGTCAAGCTCCTCAGGGGGTGCTCACTTGGGAAGGAGGCAGTCCCTACAGAGAATATCTCAGTGCATGAAGCCATTAAACAGGAATTTGGAGGTGAGTGAAAAAAGGGGGTTTGTCAGCTCTAAGCCCCAACCACTAAATTAATGTTGAACCTTGGTTTATGCTAATGACACTTAGTAATGTAATTCCAGGTAAGGGCATCTGTACAATATTTCAGATATTCCCAGAGGTGTTTAGAGAGAGGGAGTAAGTCAACCAGATAACATTGTGTGAAATTAATTAAACAGGGACTTTAATATAAGGAAGCTCTGAATTGGAAAATACATCTGTTTTGAATATGCATTTTCTTCCACCTCACCTGTGGTGTTTAGGTTTGCCTAGAATTCTCGTGGGAAAAGAATTTGTGGTAGAAAATTCTATGATCTTGTGCTAATGCAGAAAATAAGTTTATAAGTCTCGAGAGCAGGATTACACCTATGAAAGCCTTTTCATATGTTTTTGTATTCACTAAAACATTATACAATATGATGTGGAAATGTACAAATATTAAATTAGTAGTAAAGAGTACTATACTACTGAATTCTATTGTAAGCTGTAGTTAGATAATTCAAAAGCTATATTTAGATAATTAGCAATTTTTAATAATATAATAAGCAAAACCCCTGTCAACATAAAAAATAGAGAATTGAAAGTATGCTCTTCCTCAACCCCAAACATATGAACTATCTCTTCAGGCAACCAGCATTCTGAAGTTCACATTTATCATTTCCTTTCCTTTCTATTTTACGGTTTTATTGCATCTCTAAGCATTCATGTAAAAATGTGTTTATATATGCATATGTGTATGATGTTTTTAACTTAAAAATAATCATGTTGTATTTAATCATTTGGGCTTGATTTTTTTCAGTTAAATTTTTATGGTACTTATTGATATATTTGAACCTGTTTCTACATATTATTTCATTTCAATTTGATCTTCTCTATTATACTTTAAAAATAATTATTCTCTCCATTTATTTTTTTCCATTATTTTTAAAACAAACACTTCAGCACATATCACATTCACTGACTTCTACTCCCCAAGTATATCTGGTATTATCATTCTGGACTTTTAATTTTGGGTTTTCTGTTGTTGTTTTTTTTTTTCCCCTATTACGCGGGCCTCTCACTGTTGTGGCCTCTCCCGTTGCGGAGCGCAGGCTCAGCGGCCATGTCTCACGGACCCAGCCGCTCCGCGGCATGTGGGATCCTCTTGGACCGGGGCACGAACCCGCATCCCCTGCATCGGCAGGCGGACTCTCAACCACTGCGCCACCAGGGAAGCCCCTAGACTTTTAATTTTGTATCAGCTTAGATATGTTTATTCTTTTTCTTTTCTCTTAGCAATGTTTAAAACTGCAGTTTTTAACAAAGAATAAAATAACTTTTAAAACATCATATATTTCTTAAAACATCTCCTAAGATTTACCTATTTTCTTATTTAAATATTTATGCAAACTGTTCCTGGCATGGGTCTTTAGCAAAGTTTCAGAGGCTTTGTATGATAAAGAATACCATATCCTTGCATTTAAATAACAGTTAGCTGGCTATCAAGTACTAGGTCTTCAGTGCTTTTAATACTTTAAAAGCACTCCACTGTTTTCTTGCATCCAATGTTGCATATGAGAAATCTGATGTTGGTCTGATTTTTGTTTCTTTTATATGATCCATTTTATTCAATTCATTCTTCTTTTATCCAATTAATATATACTAAGTGGCTACTATGTGATGCACTATGTTAGGCGCTGGGGTACAGAAGTGTATAGAGAGGCACATCTACAACAATTCTAGGAGATTGTCCTCTATTGAAGTACATTTCACATGTTCAAGAACATGTTTTTAAGGCCAATTTTAAAGGAAGCATTACCTTCCTTCCATTCTCTTAAAGACTCAGTGTTCAGAATCTCTAGGCCCATACCATTGCTTCACATTATTTGATAACCCCAGCTCCAAGTTCCCTCTAGATCATAATTAACTTTACTTGAAGTGAATCAAAATTCACTTGCCTTGCCTAGCTAGACTAGATTGTTTTCTCACAGCTGTTAAAAAGTTGCACAGGAGTAAATTCACATAGAGGTTAATTTTATGTAAGGGGAACCCATAAATGAGGGTTGAGGGGCAGGGATTGCCATATTCCATTTCATGCCTCTACTCTGAATTGAGAACTGTAGAGAAAGCACAAAAAATACCGTTACTCTTCATAATGCTGTTTTCTCTTTCTAGACAAACAAAATTAGGTTTTGTGCTGGGAAGAAGCTATGTGCAGCTTAGGGAAAATTATGAGGCAGAGGAAATGAAGTGAACAAAAGATAAATATTCAAAATATAATCCTTCCCTGGAAGTCTCAAATGTACTAAATCCTCTATGAATTGTGTTTCTTTCCAAAAAACCCACAAGATTTGATCATAAACAAATATATAGGCACATGTTTCATTAACATACCTTTCTGGATAACGGCAACAAGTCTTAGCGAAAGATTCAGAAAAGTCAAAAGAAAATGGACCAGGGAGGAAAAAAAGGGATGACAGTTTGGATCTATTAGGGAAACCTGCATATCCCTGGCAACTGTGTGGACTTTATTTTTAGTGAAATAATACAATTCAATATATATCTTCTTACAGAACAAATAAAATACTACAGTGCTAGGCCTTCTGGGAACTCCAACATGATATTAACAGATAATTTGTCTTCGAGAGGAATATCAACAATTATAAAGTGTCTTTTCTTCCCACCTCAATATTGGAAACCTTGCACATAACACATCACTGACATATATCCCTCTGCTTGCCTGAGGATTACTGTTAGCAAAGATTTTATCAGATACATTGTAGCTCTCACTTAAAGGGGAAGGACACACAATGTTCTCATAGAGATCAAGGACTGGCCCACATTTATCCTGCTGAATCTGGATGTGCCCTGTGAGAGTGACGAGCCACGATAGAGGCTAGTTTTCTAGCTAGCACCTTCATTTGCGCTAAAAGACACTAACTACCCGAGAAGGGGGACTTGAATGCATGTGTGTGTTTACCCGATTTTCTTCTGCTTCATAGTTCCCTAGAACTCTACATATATTCTTCCCCATCACAGCAATTGAAAAGGTATATTTTAAATAATATTGAAGGAAGATCAGATGCATATATAACCCAATGAATAATTCTAAAGCTGAAGGAAACTTTTTATTGATCAATGTCATTTCAATTAAGATATAATGTCTTAAATAAAAATGCCTGCAACATCTTCAACTAATAAGACATAAAAACCCTGTGTTTGGGAATAATCATAGCTAGTCACCTCAGCTAAGACAGCAATACTTTGTGTGGTATAGGAGAATTTCTGTCACGTATTCTGCAAGATGAGGCTTCTCATTTTAAAAACAAACTATTCTACATAGTCTCTTTATATGACAGGGGTTTCTTAGACTAATTCATGAATGTGAAAATAATCTTTCACAAAATAATTATTTTTGATTTCAACAAAGATAAAGGGAAACATGAAGCTTTTATATTTTATATGGGAAAAAGAAGGATATCAAGCAAGTTTTTAATCTACAGAGTTTATAAATTAGAAAAAAATTAAGTCTTGAATATTCAGTAAGAATGTTTATAAACACTGTGTTAGGGATAAAGGTTTACAATATAACGAGCACTGTGTACCTACCACCCAGTATAAGCAATAGGACACATCCTTGACCTTTAAGGCCCTCACATGTCCATCAATGATACCAGCTACTGTCCCTCCTGACTCCAAAGACAACTGTAAACACCAAATATATGTTTTGTCATTCCCTTATTCTTCTTTACAGTTTACCACACTGGTTAATATCCTCAAACATAGTATCCTACTTTGCATGTTTTTCAAGGTTAAGAAACTAGACTTGATTTTCTTTTCTCTCAGGGTTATGTCCCTAAGATAGATTCATGTTGTCTTGTGCAGCTGTATTTTATTCACTCTTATTGCTGGAGAGCATTACATTATGTGAATATACAACGTTTTTCCTCTATTTCACTGTTGATGGGCATTTGGGATTTCCCCAGCATTTTGCCGTTATAAACATTGCTGCTCTTAACATCCATGCATGAGTATTCAGGTTCAGGAGTCCTGTAACATATAAAGAATAGCTTCCCTTAGCTTTATAGCACGAGGAGTAGAGTTGCTGAAAAATAGGGATGCCTACGTTCACATTTACTATCATATGCCAAACTGTTTTCCAAATCTGTTAAGTTGAACCATGGACTTTTAAATATTCCATTTGTTCCACATCTTTTAATTTTTGCCACTCTCGTATCTCACTCTTGATTTTAATGTATATCTTTTAGTTATTATTGAGGTTGATGATACATGATTTCTCATATGGGACATGGCAATTCAAGGTATTTTTGGTGTGTTTTGTGAGTTTTTTACTCCAAACTCACACGCCTTGAATAATTCTTTGATGCAATAAATTTTTGATGGTTGAGCCAAATGTAGATTCACCCAAATATAATTTACATTTCTTTCCTGCCATTCACTTAGATGCTTTATCAAGCTCAGCAACTTCAAACTAAACATTAGGTTTGAGGGCTTGTTTGGATCCCCCAGGTAGAATGAATTTAGGCTGCAAAATACACATGAGAACCTGCTTATGGTTACCAAATTTCCTGTTGATTTTTTTTTCTTTCTACACTCAGTGTCAGGGTTCAAGGATGGCAATTATTCTTGCCATTCTCTGGAGCGTAGATGACCTATTGGTAATTTACATTAAAGCAAAGGCACAGTCCTTTAGGTTCCCAGATTCCTAGGCATGACAACCATGGCACAGAGACATCATTTTCACTTACTCAGCACCTCTAGACATCATCACCCCCAACTTTTGCCCCATCTCCTAGAAGATTCCACAGTCAACCTCACTCAGTGATGCATCATCCAACAGGGAGCCTATTCATCTTTCTAGAGAACAAGCATCTCAGCTCCCCACCTCCAAAAAAACACTGTGATCAATACATCCAGATCTTTGCAATTAGAAAAATCTAGAAACTATTTTAAATTCAGCAGAAGTCTAAGATTTTATTGTGCAGTTGAATAAAATCTACCAAGTTTTTTGAGTGTCTACTATCTGCCGGACAATATGTTAGTGTTTTACATACATTTATTTAATCCTTGCAGCTCTCCATGATGACCCAAGACTGCCAAGCTAGTAAATGCCTGAGCTGTATTCTACCTCAGGTCACTGCTTCCACAGTCTCTGCCTTACACTCTACAATCTGCCACACATCGTGAGGAATAGCCTCCTTATTGTTCAAATCCAGCAGGTGACTACAAAATTAAACTATTTCTTTCAGCACAAACAGGTTTCAAATTGTTTGGCAGATAACAATGGAAGAACCTTTTTATTGTGAAATCTTAATTCATATCCATGCATAATAGGTGTTTACCCTGAAGCCTTATATATTTAATAATTATCTAGTTAAATCGCTTTATGTACTAATCTACCAAGTATGTAATAAAAAAATGGCACAGCAGATTTTTCCAGCTTTGGTGTTTATGAACAGTTTCCATTGGTCTCCTGCTATTAAAATGTTGACATATGCACACCAGAATAGAAAAAGGTTTCCTTTGAATGTTACATAAATTTAAAAAAAAAAGAAAAGAAAACCCTTCATAAAGGAGTTTATGATCATAGCCTGGTAGACCTTGATATAATCATGCATCTGCCATCTCCTAAATCTTCCTGTGCTCCAGTTTCCTGTAAAATGGGGATAATACCCGTTTGACTTCTCTCAGGTAGAAATGATTTAATGAAGACATGAATGCAAAGCAATTTAGTTCTTCAGAGCTAAGAATTTTATAAACAAAAGGCATTATCATTGATGCTCTTGTTATTATTCACTTGCACTATAAAAACCTCAGAAATGCAGCCAAGGTATAAAAAAAAAATCCAAGCTAAGCACATCATTTAAAAAGCTTTTTTTCTTTGCTCTTCTATCTTGGCAGCATTAGTTTAAAAGATGCCTGAATTACTTGACAAGTCAGAAAGAACTATTGTTACAGATGGAAAAGTAATCTATATGCAGGTACTGATCTAACAATATACGACTTTCAGACATGTAAAACCACTAAAACACAAATACAGGTAATTGTCAGAATAATTCTAATTCATCTTTAGTTTGCTTGCTTATTGACCCATTAACTTAAGTCTAGATTTATTTTAAAATGAACTTTATATTGGTATAATGTATGTATAATACAATTCATACAGTTTAACTGTAAAATCAATGAACAGTGACAAATTTATAAATTCAAATAATAACTACCACACTGATCAAGATATAGGATGTTTTCATCTCATCAGAAATTTCCCTCACGCCTCTTTGCATAGACCAGTTTTTACTCATTAGAAATCAGGTCTGTGTGTAAATAGATGATACTATCTGGGATTCAAAAATCCAGTTCCTGGGTTCCTGCCTGGGGGATGAGGATTGGGGCAGTTGGGAATCATCTGTTATCCTTTTATTTCTGAGTTATCATTTCCTCAGAAAGGCCATCTCCATCTAAGGGCCTTATTTTTCTCTCTTGTTGCACCTTGTTCTTTTCCTTTGTCCTTTTCACTGCAACTCACAATTCCCTATTTATTCATGTGTGTGCGAGTGTGTGTGTGAGAGAGTGTGTGTTTATTAAGAATTCTTTTTTTTTTTTTTTTTTTTTTTTGCTGTACACGGGCCTCTCACTGTTGTGGCCTCTTCCATTGCGGAGCACAGGCTCCGGACGTGCAGGCTCAGTGGCCATGGCTCACGGGCCCAGCCGCTCCGCGGCATGTGGGATCCTCCCGGACCGGGGCATGGACCCGTGTCCCCTGCATCGGCAGGAGGACTTTCAACCACTGCACCACCAGGGAAGCCCTAAGAGTGTGTGTTTATTTAATGTCTATAACACTCACTAGACTTGAGACCTTCAAAAATTAGGAATTATTATTTTTTCCCTAATGCTGATATGTTCTTAATTGATGCCTACCACTTTCCTGGCATAGGGAGGTGCTCAATAAGTATTTCTGAATACACTAATAAACAATTAATTTATACAATATTTATTAAGTACCTACTGTAGGCAGGTGGACTGCACTGTACTGGAGATCTAAGGGTGAAAAAGAATTTTAATAAGCAGGCCCTACTTACATTGAATCCACAATTATGTGTCTATAAAACAACACCTCAGCTTTTCTCTTGTTTGGTCATTATTATCACTATGTTCCCACTGTATGCATGGTACTAGGTGAGGTACTTGATGAATATTAATTTGAGAATATTTCAAAAGTAGCCACAGATAAGCCTAATCTAATACATTTTTAATTATTCAAAGCTTTGTTGCCAAAATGTAAATTTGGGAATCAAATACACAATTCTATAGTGAGTTATTTTCTATTAACTCAGAGCAGAATATCAACACAATAGAATGACTGCAACTGTTTTCAACGATAAAATGTGGATTTGATTATTAGAATTTGAATGAGTAGTTTAACAAGTTATGATTTGAGGGTATAGTCACCCCAAGGGTGAAACTGAATCATGTTGAGGGAGACTCTATCATTAGGGCCCATCTTAACTCTTAAGACAACTTTGTGAGAAAGATATCTGAGTGGTGAGTCTCAGAAAAAGTCTCTTAGAATAAAACCTTGTCTGAAATAAAGCAGCCAGCAAGTAGCTGAGTTAACACTTGAACTCAAGACAATCTACTCCAATGTTTACTTTCTTCTAATGAGTATTTCTAATATCCGTGCTGCACCTACTATGTAGTAGGTGCTCTTCTAGGCCCTGGGGACACCACAATGAACAAAGCACAAACAGTGCCCTCAGGGAGCTCACATCCTAGAGCATAGGATAAGAAAACTGATATTTACTGATATTTGGTAGAGCAAACTTTCTCTCTCTTAGCTCATGAAGTCTTTGTGGTACCCTGGGAATTCAGCAGGGCATATCACATTATCCTCTTTTCACAGACAAGGAAACTGAAGCTGAACAGCCAGGAATGGAGACTACATCTTCTGGCTCAAACCTGATGTTTTGCTGATTGCCAAATCAATGAAATGTCCAAATGTTATCCTTAACGTGGAAGACATGGTGATCATATTAACAACAATAGAGTGAAATACAAGGCAAGACCAACCATTTATCCTTAAGACGGGAAGGGGTGGTGTTTAGTAACAAAAGGCAGATAAATAGCTATAGAGCAGAATGCCAAGCAAGATTGATTGTCAGATGCTAATATGGAGCCTTACCACGTGGAACACAGCCTGATTTCCATCTTCCAGCAACGTCCAACCCTCTGCTCGATGGCTCTATTTGGAGATTGCTGGGCCCGTGTAGCAGGCAGGCCAGAGGCGACAGAGAATTAGCACTGATTCCCCCCTCCCAAGCAACTGTCGGATAAGGACTCATGGGAGTTGGTATATACAGATTCTTTGCCCCTTAGGTGGATAACTCTGAGAGAAGTCTTCCCATGATGGCTGCCAGAGTTCAGCTCACAATAATTCAGCTCCAGTTACTAGGAAGGCTAAGTTGGTTGAGGTGACATCCTTTACTGCCTCCTTTCTATCCCTTGTCTCACTCCTCACCAGTGATTCTTAGGGTTAACTCCCAAATATATTACCTTTGCACCAGAGTCTCTCTCTGAGGCAACCAAGACTAAGATATCAATTGATTCACCAAAGTGAGGGCAACCCAGCCAGCAGCCTTAGAATCAATGGAGTATCAAAGCCATATTGACAAATCCAAAAATCTCTTGGAGTGTTTCACTCTGCATAGAGTTGATGAATTTTCCCTTTGAGGAATTCACTGCAATATTCTCTAATTCTGAATGCTGTCAGGGATATGAAATGTAGTTTCTGCTTACAAATCAAATAGCGATTGATTCCTCCATCACCAAAACAGATCACAGGGAAGATTCCTGCCCTTTCTTTTTTCCCCACTGACCCTACCGCCAGTGTTTTCTCTCTCTCCTCCACCTCTTCCTTCCCACCTTCCTGCCTCCATCCATGACTTCCTCTCTCATCTTATTCCCTCCTTCCTTTCATCATACAGCATGTATAATCTTACCTAAATCATAGCCTTTTGAAAAGAGACATTTCTTTAGTTAAGAAGGCAGGCAGATACAAGGTAACTGATTAATATCACCTTTCCTCCCTTGATATCTTTTGTTTTCTAAACCTCTCAGAAGATTTATGGAGGTAGGTAGAGGTACTAAGTAAGAAAAAAAATTATTTCTAGGTCCTGAGCTGTACCTAAAGCTCTTTTTTATTACCCAATACAATACACATAGATTCTTATTAAGAAAGAAAAGCCTCTGTGAAAGAAATAATCCAGTTCATTTTCCAAATGAGCACGGCATAGCTAAAAGAAAGAACAGAATTAACAATAGAATTCTCAGCCCAAACCCCTTGTCATTTCCTTTAGTAAAATGAACACAGGTTGAGAATGTATTAATTTCATTACAAGGTAGAAGAACTAAACTCATCCTATCTTTTTGTATTTAACTCCCATTTGGCTATTGCTATCTCATTCATTAAATTATCAGAGCTTAAACAACCACCTATCTTGGCAGTTGGGAACAGACAGACTTTCTTATTTTATTAAAACACATAGAATCATTGACACAGGAAACAATATTAACATGTACTTCATAAAGTTTCTGCTGGCAAGTCAGTCCTAGTCTGGCATCACAACCGATAACTGTCCACACTTGAAGCAAACAGATGAGAGCCCTTTCATTCTACTACCTAAAGTAAGCTCTATCATCAAAACTAAACTAGGTCAATTATGTGCTCATAAGAAATAAAGGCGATAACAAAAGTAAAATATGTAAATAATTTATTAATGGCAAATTTTATTCAAGAAGTTCAATGTGAGGTGTATTGGAAAATGTCACTTTCTTAATTGTGATATTACTCCAAATTGGCATTATTTCTCTTTTCAATGTCAATATATTAGATGTTTACAAGAAAGAATAGATACTCATTGCCAAGAACGTGGATATTGTCGTGTAAAGTATATTTCAAAAGCATTTCAACTTTGATATTGAAGTAAAAGCCAAAGATATTGAAATAAAGCCACCTCTACAATAACAGAAGTGAAACAGTATTTGGGTTCTTGCTGCTCAGAGTGGGAAGCCTGGTCCCCTTCATGTACATCAGTATGGCAGGATTCCTACGAAGACAATGGACAAAACTTCCACGTGGCTCTGGCTCAGTGGTAGGTGACTCAGAGTACGATTTATATATATATAAAAACACACAAAATGACATGTTATGGCACACTCCACTTCTGATACTAATTTCTCTATTGTTACTGTAGCCAGTAAACTAGGCTACAGTAAAAAAACAAACAAACAAAACTTGAAGTTATAATAAATTCAATAAGATAAAACTTTTTTTTCTGCAAAAAAATACCCACATAGATACAGGGTAAAGTTGAATGCAAACAATGTATGACTTCTTGAGATAAAACATTAGCATTCAGATAAGTTTTACGATTGCAGGTTGTCCATTTTGAATTTGGTCCAGACCTCTGTAGGGCAAGTTCACTGCTCCTGCACTAAGGATGCTTTTTTGGAAATTCCTTTTTTGGAAAAGTACTTATTAAGCTTGGTTATTAGTGGTTGTAGGAATTCCAGCAAACCTTTCCTCTTTGCACATAAAAATTAATATTAGACCTTAAAGTTGGCCCTTTGGTCTTTGATATGTAGATTCATTTGGTAAAGCCAGAAATGTGCCCTGCATCACTTTCCTATCAGTTTGTCTCAGTCAAAAAATATATTAAATATTAGAATGTTCATTGGGCAGCAGGCGACTGAGGAAAGGGTCAGTTGACCACCATAATCACACTGAGCCCTTGGTAACATAACAGAAAACTGAGGATCCCATCCAACTAGGTATACGGCACTTCACTTCTGAGACTCCATTTCCCTCTGAAAAATGTGGCAGACTATTTATTCAACAGACACTTACGTAGAAATTACTGCATGCCAAGTGCCGCTCTAAGCACTTTTCATGTATTGACTCATTTAATCTTATCACAAAGGTCTTGAGTTATAAGTGCCATGAATTATGTGCAAAGTAAACCCAAGTAAGGAAAGAAAGATAGTTGGGAGTGGACTATTCTAAAGGGTCTGGTCATGATATGTTATTATTTTATTTAGTATTTTATATGATATATTTGGAGTTGACTACATAAGAAGTGACATTTGAATAGTTCTGACTAAATCAAAGGGCCATCCATGTAACTATCTGCAAGAGCAATGTTTCAAGCAGACAGACCACCAAGTGCAGAGGCTCAGAGATGAAAATATGCTTGAGGTGTAGAGAAATAGCAAGCTGGTCAGCTTTCCAAAGAGGAGCTAGCAGAGAGACCAGCTAGCAGAGACTACAGGAATAGGAGGGGAGATCAGAGAGGAAAAGAGTTTGGGTTTACTTTATAGTTGGTGGAAGCAAAATGATTTGCCATCCTTCCAAGCTGATTCTGCAAGTACTTTTCTAATCTAGCCTAGTCCTGGATACTTACATATATGCATTTGAAATAGTGTACAGGCAGCTCAATCCTGGGCAAAATAAATCATGATGGAGGAGTGGGAGACACAGAAGTAGGGAAGAAAGACAGGAAAGAGAGGCAATCTGATTACTTCACTAGCTTGCTTAAAATTCAACAGCCTTGTGGTCTATAATGGGAGGCAGTGCTGAGTGACTGTTGGGTAAGACCAGCATTTGTCTTTGGAAGCAGACAGCCTGTGTTCAGATCTAGTCAGTAACGCATGGGGAGACCTTGGACACATCGTTTATCCTCTTTATTTTTTAGTTTCTTCATATGAATATACACCCTCCATTTTTAAACAATGCCCTGAGCCTATTATCTTTGTTTACACATTTTTTTCTTGGGAATGTGTCCCTCCAGCAACCTCATCAGTACATCTTTCTTCACAAGCCCAGACTTAATTTTCTAAGAAGAATTCTACCATTTGGCATCTAGTGAGTCTTTTTAATGTACATAATTCATACTAACTACTATGGAAGAGGCAGCAAAGGAAGAATAGGAGGCATCTCCTTCAAGATCTTCTTGGGAGGGTAAAATATATGAAAATAAAAACTTTACATCTGTGTGACACAGAATATAAGTATAACATAGAAGATATTACCATATTACCTAGCTTAAACCACAGTAACATAATATACTTCATTACTTAGAACAGCTTCAGCACTTATAGATATGCTCTATAGTATACTCTATGTGCTAGCTCATGTTGACTTTAACCATTTTTTTCCCTAAGAAACAGAACAGATAAAATGTATAAATTTTGATTTGTGACAAAACTGGATTCCAGTCCCGGCTCCAAGGTCATTCTTCTGGTAGGCACTAATGTGAACGCCAAGATCAAAAGGTATCTTAAGACCAGAAAAAAAATGGCTCCAATGTAAAAAATTAAAAGTAATATGTACGCAATTCAGTTTTTCCAAAATGTATTATGCTGACCTATATAAGGGTTAACTTTGACACTCATAAAAATTATTATAACCAAAAATAAATTTGGCAATAATTCCTAAGTATATCCAGTATCTGTGAGAAGTCACAACCAATCATAAATTGAGTGTAATATTTGTAACTAAGTAATTTAAAAAATAAAACTTGAAAAAAGTTTTAAAATTTTTATAGGAAAAATGATATTTAATCTGAGATGTGAATGCATTTTAATTTACATACTTATAACGTGGATAGCCTTTCAAAATGAAGAGTGTTAAGATCTGTTACATCTTAAAGCAGCTCTACATGGCCTACTACTTGTTCACTGGTGAACTTGGAGGCATCACTTAACTTCTCTGACCTTCTTACCACAAAGTGGAAATAGAATATATGCCTTGTTAAATTATTATGAAAAATAGAAAAGAGACATGCAAATTACCTGAAATTTTGCCTGACACCTAGCAGGCCAGTCAATAACTGGTTGCTATTATTATTATTAGCATCATCAACATCATCATCATCTATGTCTATTTCATGTGTATTTTCTTCATGGTTCGCATAAAAGCTCTCATCTCATCAAACACCATAACCTTTGTACTCCTTCATAGCACGGAGTGCTGTTACACATGTACTCACTCCAATAGGCTTTAACAAATGCCATTTAAATTGAGTGACAAAAGTTATAAATTGAGAAAAAGAGAAAATTAGTGCTGGAGTTAAATTTGCATGTTAAAAGAATGCTGCTCTAAATGCAGGTTGAGGGCTGAGGAGGAAAAGGTCAGCAAGTGTTGTGATTATTCACAAAGGCTGGTCAGGAGCTGGAAGGGGAATATTTACATGGCCCACGTTATGTGGAGGTCAGACTACTGAATCTATAGCTTATTACAGGATAAGTGATATATACAGGGACTGTGTTATCTAGCTCATTAGTACTTGGATTTAGAAGGTGTTTAATAAATGGGTCAGTTTTATCAGTTGAAAAGTGCTAACGGTACTTTAATATCCAAATCCAGACATTTTACTTTCTAGTACAAGTTTAGCAGAAATTCTTTTCTTAATCTTGTTATGAATAAATCTTTCTGTAGTCATTTCCTTTGTTTCATTCTTCTTTCCAGAAATCTTGCTTAGATAATTTGGAGTAAGAACTGTCTTAAGTATAGTTTGGCTAAAAGGTAAAGTAAGGTAATTTGCTAACAGGGATTAAAATCTATTCAGAAAAGAGTTAAGCTATAAAGGTAGAAAGAAAATGTAATGTTTTGAATAAGCAACTGGGGCCAATAGACTATTATAAATCTCCAAGCAAGCTGAGAAGAAGCAGAAATCCACGCTGTCAGTTTGTTAGAACAGGTAAGAAGAAGAGTGAGGGCCAGATTGAGAGAGAGAAGGCCTAAGGAGAGGCTACATACCTTGAATAATTCTCTGCTTCTACAACCTGAGTTTTTTAAAATATTTTTATTCATTTAGGAAATTTCCTTTTATGAAGGAAGCATGCAAACGATATCTAGGAGATTGATTAAGTTAAGTATTTCAAGAACTACCGCTTCCAATGTTCTGATGATCAGATCATGGTGATATTACTTGTAAACCTCCTCTCTCAAATTCAAATTCCCTAAAGCACAAAATTCAAGAAAACTCTAATTCCATCTCAGTTCTTTCAGTCATGGTCCAGCATTCAAAGTAGCAATCATAGAGATACTCCTGCCCTTGTACAAGAAGTAGGATAATTATTGTTCAGAGGCATTTGCCTGAACTTTGGAGAGCTTGGTAGCATCTCCTCACCTCCTTCATTGTCAACAGGATTAGTTCGTTCAGATATCCTACCCAAGAGGAACCTGTGTCAAAGCAAATTTCCAAAGACTGGACCCCAAACAGTGACTACATATGTATTCTTCTGCAAAGATGAGGAGCCCAAGAAGATAGACACATAAACTGGACATCTTTTCTGCTGGAAACTTGGACAACATAGAGTAATAGTCTTAGATGTTCACATAACATTTAACCAAAGTAAAATTCTAGGAATTTATCCTAGAGAAATAATTTTAAAATGTGTGCACATTTTTAATCACAACATTACCTATGAAAGTTAAAAACTGGAAAGAATGTAAATATCAACAGTGGTAGGCTGGTTAAATAAATTATGGCTGACTTATAGACTTTCATAATGAAATATAATGCAATTAATAAAAGAAAAATTCCCATAACTGTTGAGAACAATTACAAATAGAAATATGGGGAGGTTCAAAGGGGAAGACAAATTTTTTGGCACTTCAGGGACCAAGAGCCTCACTAGAGCAGCATAAGTAAGTTTAAAACCCCACCCGGAGGGAGATGCAAGAGGGAGGAGATATGGGGATATATGTATATGTATAGCTGATCCACTTTGTTATACAGCAGAAACTAACACACCATTGTAAAGCAATTATACTCCAATAAAGATGTTAAAAATAAAATAAAATAAAATAAAATAAAATAAAATAAAATAAAATAAAATAAAATCCCACCCACGTGGATGGAGTCAGTGTCATAATGCAGCCTGGGACCGCCACCTTGTCTATTTTCTCATTTTATGAGCACTTATAACTGCACAATAAAAGAAAAAAAACCTCGATATCAGCATTGTAAAATGCCAACCAAATTCTATTTCATTTATTTATAATTCTTTCACCCCCCTCCCCATTTATTAAAAAAAAGTATGTGAAAAGAGGGATAGTTACAGGAAAACTTCACATTATATATAAATATAATGCAGTGCAGAAGATAAAACATTTTTTAAAAAGTAGATTAGAAAGTATTGAAATCATCAAGGTATCAAAAAATAGTAAATGATAAGTGCAACAAAAATCATCATCATTGCTGATTTTACAAATTTTTGTTATGAACAACCTTACAGTAAATCCCTCGACTTCCTTCCTCTCATCCTCCCTGTCCCTCTTCTTCCTCCCTGCTCTCTCTGTTCCTCCATTCCCTCCTTCTTTCTTTCTTTTCCCCTTAGGTCCTTGCTTTCCTCCACTCTCCCCGCCAACCCATCATCTCTGTTTAGTTCAGAATCACCTTTATAAGGGTTCCTTTAAGGCACAGATGTGATTATAACACTCTTGATTGAAAGTGTTATATTACATACACAGTAAGAGCCAATACTCTCCCAACTATATCTCAGGCTATGTTTCCTGCCACATTTCGGCCCTCTTCTTTATCAGTGTACACTAAGCTTCAGCAACAAATGAGCAAGACAGTTCCACATGTCTTACACTTCCAGCCTCCAGTGGAAAGAAGGCAGGACATGTAGTAGAAAGAGCACAGCTTTGGCAAAAATTCATATCTGGTCTCCAGCACTTAGCAGTTGCAGTATGAAGGGGAAATTTTTTTAATGCCTCACATTGTTAATGTATAAAATGGAGATGTTACCCTCCCTAAGATTATTGTGAGAAATAACTGAGATGGCATATGTGAACTATTAAGATTTCTTTGATATTTTGTTAACTTTAGTGATGATTAAAACAATCACCCCCTTTGCCTCTCCAGATCTGCTCCTTCCTTTCCCTATTGGATCTATATCCCAGGAGGCTGACATTCATGGACTTAATCAATGGTCTCCTTTCCTTCTGGCTTCCTGTTGGATCAGGCTAAATGGAAGTTCCTGCAGGAGATGGACTAGAGGGAGGAGAGGGACCTGGGAGTATTTATCCCCAGTGCTCCCTCCCTGCTACCCTAAAGCATAACATCACTCCACCAAAAGCTATAGCTCCTATAAAACAGCTCACTTTCATGGGTACAGCTATCCTCTCCAACATCTGACAGCTCCCTCTGTTATTTGCTTCTGGCTAAGAGTAGTACCTCACATCATCTGAGCACCTCCTGTCCTACCAGGATTCTGACTGATACATAATGACGATGGTGTTGTTTTGGCCTAAAATGACATTATTTAACCTCTTCTAAACAAACTGATGCCCTACCTCATCTTTAAAGAATAACAAAAACGCCTTATTTTGAAGAATTATTCCCGAAGTGCCCCTCCTTTATAAAAAGAAAAAAGAGTGATCGTAAGTCATCTTCTCCTGGAATCCCAAAGCAATATGCCTGTATTTTAATCTATTTGGCAAGTAGCAGAGTTTGCATAATAGTGATCTTGTTCTTACCTATAAAACTGTGAGCCTGTTGGAGATCAGGGACTGGGTATTACTCAATTTTACACCCTCTAAGCACTTGGCACAGTGATTCACACATAGAGTGTGGAGGTAATACTTTTTTAATTAAATTGAACATTTTCTGGGCATGAGAAAAGCTAGGGGCTTTTCTTCCCCTAACTCTTTATAGTAGAAATTAATTTACTCTTTCTGCTTTCTCTAGTTATCTCTCTGATAATCTTTTTTACCTAGATTTGTATATATAGAGAGATAGGCAGACAGACAGACAAAGGAGAGTGCAAAAGCTGACCTAGGGACAACATCTTTCCTCCTTAATGAACAAGTGAGTATGTGTGACAGTCATGTAGGAATAACTTTTTTCTTGCTGATAAACATTCATAATTTTTGCCCACCACATCTCTAAAGAAGTGCTCATATTACTCAATATACTTTTCCCATAGTATCTTTTTTTCTCTTTCAGCCCATGATAATAACTGAACTTTCTTTCATTGCTTGATTATTCATCCTATTTTGTATCACAAAGGAATATATATATTCTCCAAACAATCTGTGGTAGGAATTTAAAGGACAAATCAGCTCCTTATTTATTAACTTATATACATATATATTTTTTAAATTATCAAGCCTAACAGCTACTCTATTTCAAATATTTCAAAACTAGAAATCTCATAGATTTTATTTCCTCTAAATTGTGTTACTGAAAAAGACTATCCGAAGTGTCAAGAACAAATTCCCACAATGGATTATTTTACATTTGTCTATCACAGCAAAATGAATGCAACTATATTTAAATGAAAAAAAAAGGATATTAAGTATTAGGACAAATACCACTACCTTGCTGAGTTATTTCAAACTTGGCTTGAGAAGCTAAATGTTTCCATCTCAGGATGAATAATTAGAAAGGACCAGATTCTTTTGACAAATACTCCAGAGGTATATTTTTCATCTGAGTGCCTGCATTCAGGTTAAACTTTGACAATCAGGTCTTTATCATAATCTCACTTTGTGTATTGACATTTTGCCACTGTAAATATGACAAGGATGAATCATTTCATCCACAGTGACTTGCAGTGACAGCTGGAGTACAAAGTTATAGCTGTTGAATGTATGTAGGAACATAACTGCTAATACAAGAAGCTGAGCTGCCCTTATTTTCATTGCAAAATTCCAGGAGGACAACACCTTTCACTTTGGCATAGGAACCCTTGAATTGGGGAACTTCATATGGAGTGGGCCAGAGGACACTGAATTTTCAATTAGGTTAAGAGATTAACTCCAAGAGGAGGAATGTGCCTTTCTTTTCAGGATGCATAAAAAGGTCCTTCAAAACAAATCCTTGCCTAAGAATATTATACAGAAGCTCTTGATCAGGTTCATTGGTATTTTAATACTGTACAAGCTTAAACCTTTCTAAAGACACCAATGTATATTAAAGTAACTTGCATTTTCATTTAAGCTATTTTATTTTTTATTCAACCTTGGGCTTCAGAAAAACTGCATTATTTTTCAACATTGTTGTACTAATAGGTGTCCCCTTAACTGAAATACAAGTTAGCCCTTCAAAAAGAGTGATCCTTCTGAAATGTCTATTGTAGTTAACTCTAAAGCTATGTCTTTTCTTGTTTTCTCTGGGGAATTTAGGGCTATCACCTCCACCTGCAGGTCTCACTGTCACATCTAACTCAATTTAACTCATTATTTCTAGTACAACACTCACGAATTCCTTCACTGTAATAGATTTTCCTTTTAAGAGTTGAAAATCTAGATGCAGCAAAAGCAGTTCTAAGAGGGAAGTTTATAGCAGTACAATCCTACCTCAAGAAACAACAAGCATCTCAAATAAACAGCCTAACCTTACACCTAAAGCAATTGGAGAAGGAAGAACAAAAACCCCCAAAGTTAGCATAATGAAAGAAATCATAAAGATCAGATCAGAAATAAATGAAAAAGAAATGAAGAAAACAATAGCAAAGATCAATAAAACTAAAAGCTGGTTCTTTGAGAAGATAAACAAAATTGATAAATCATTAGCCAGACTCATCAAGAAAAAAAGGGAGAAGACTCAAATCAATAGAATTAGAAATGAAAAAGGAAAAGTAACAACTGACACTGCAGAAATACAAAGGATCATGAGAAATTACCACAAGCAACTATATGCCAATAAAATGGACAACCTGGAAAAAATGTACAAATTCTTAGAAAAGCACAACCTTCCAAGACTGAACCAGGAAGAAATAGAAAATATAAACAGACCAATCACAAGCACTGAAATTGAGACTGTGATTAAAAATCTTCCAACAAACAATACCCCAGGACCAGATGGCTTCACAGGATAATTCTATCAAACATTTAGGGAAGAGCTAACACCTATCCTTCTCAAACTCTTCCAAGACATGGCAGAGGAAGGAGCACTCCCAAACTCATTCTACGAGGCCACCAACACCCTGATACCAAAACCAGACAAAGATACTACTAAAAAAATTACAGACCAATATCACTGATGAACATAGATGCAAAAATCCTCAAAAAAATACTAGCAAACAGAATCCAACAGCATGATCATATACCATGATCAAGTGGTGTTTATCCCAGGAATGCAAGGATTCTTCAATATATGCCAAGCAATCAATGTGAAAAACCATATTAAGAAATTGAAGGAGAAAAACCTATGATCATCTCAATAAATGCAGAAAAAACATTCGACAAAATTCAACACCCATTGAGAAAAAAAACATCCAGAAAGTAGGCATACAGGGAACTTACCCCAAGATAATAAAGGCCATATATGACAAACCCAGAGCCAACACCATTCTCAATGGTGAAAAATAGAAACCATTTCCTCTAAGACCAGGAACAAGACAAGGTGGTCCATTCTCACCACTATTATTCAACATAGTTTTGGAAGTTTTAGCCACAGCAATCAGAGAAGAAAAAGAAATAAAAGGAATCCAAATCGGAGAAGAAGAAGTAAAGCTGTCACTGTTTGCAGATGACATGATACTATACATAGAGAATCCTAAAGAGGCTACCAGAAAACTACTAGAGCTAATCAATGAATTTGGTAAAGTAGAAGGATACAAAATTAATGCATAGAAATCTCTTGCATTCCTATACACTAATGATGAAAATTCTGGAAGTGAAATTAAGAAAACACTCCCATTTACCATTGCAACAAAAACAATAAAATACCTAGGAATAGGGCTTCCCTGGTGGCACAGTAGTTGAGAATCCGCCTGCCGATGCAAGGGACACGGGTTCGTGCCCCAGTCCGGGAGGATCCCACATGCCACGGAGCGGCTGGGCCCGTGAGCCATGGCCGCTGAGCCTGTGCTTCACAACGGGAGAGGCCACAACAGTGAGAGGCCCGCGTAATACAAAAAAAAAAAAAAAACCTAGGAATAAACCTACCTAAGGAGACAGAAGACATGTATGCAGAAAACTATAAGACACTGATGAAAGAAATTAAACATGATAAAAACAGATGGAGAGGGCTTCCCTGGTGGCGCAGTGGTTGAGAATCCGCCTGCCGATGCAGGGGACACGGGTTCGTGCCCCGGTCCGGGAAGATCCCACATGCCACGGAGTGGCTGGGTCCGTGAGCCATGCTAGGCCCGTGAGCCATGGCTGCTAAGCCTGCGCGTCTGGAGCCTGTGCTCCGCACAACGGGAGAGGCCACAACAGTGAGAGGCCCGCGTACCACACACACACACACACACAAAAAAAAAAACAGATGGAGAGATATACCATGTTCTTGGATTGGAAGAATCAACCTTGTGACAATGATTATAGTACCCAAAGAAATCCACAGATTCAATGCAATCCCTATCAAACTACCAATGGAATTTTTCACAGAACTAGAGCAAAAAATTTCACAATCTGTATGGAAACTAAAAGACCCTGAATAGCCAAAGCAATCTTGAGAAAGAAAAAAGGAGCTGGAGGAATCAGGCTCCTGGATTTCAGACTATACTACAAAGCTACAGTAAACAAGTCAGTAATGGTACTGCCAGAAAAACAGAAATATAGATCAATGGAACAGGATAGAAAGCCCAGAGATAAACTCACGCACATATGGTCACCTTATCTTTGATAAAGGAGGCAAGAATATACAGTGGAGAAAGACAGCCTCTGCAATAAGTGGTGCTGGGAAAACTGGACAGGTACATGTAAAAGTATGAGATTAAAACATTCCCTAACACCATACACAAAAATAAACTCAAAATGGGTTAAAGACCTAAATGTAAGGCCAGACACTATAAAACTCTTAGAGGAAAACACAGGCAGAACATTCTATGACATAAATCACAGCAAGATCCTTTTGACCCACCTCCTAGAGAAATGGAAATAAAAACAAAACTAAACAAATGGGACCTAATGAAACTTAAAACCTGTTGCACAGAAAAGTAAACCCTAAACAAGACGAAAAGAAAACCCTCAGAATGGGAGAAATACTTGCAAATGAAACAACTGACAAAGGATTAATCTCCAAAATTTACATGCAGCTCAATATCAATAGAACAAACAACCCAATACAAAAATGGGCAGAGACCTAAATAGACATTTCTTCAAAGAAGATATAAAGAGTGCCAGCAAACACATGAAAGGATGCTCAACATCACTAATCATTAGAGAAATGCAAATGAAAACTACAGTGAGGTATCCCCTCACACCAATTAGAATGGCTATCATCAAAAAATCTACAAACAATAAATGTTGGAGAGGGTGTGGACTAAAGGGAACCCTCTTGCACTGTTGGTGGGAATGTAAATTGATACAGTCACTATGGAGAACAGTATGGAGGTTCCTCAAAAAACTAAAAATAGAACTACCATATGACCCAACAATCCCACTACTGGGCATATACCCTGAGAAAACCATAAATCAAAAAGAGTCATGTATGAAAATGTTCATTGCAGCTCTATTTACAATAACCAGGACATGGAAGCAACCTAAGTGTCCATCGACAGATAAATGGATAAAGAAGATGTGGCACATATATACAATGGAATATTACTCAGCCATAACAAGAAGTGAAATTGAATTATTTGTAGTGAGGTGGATGGACCTAGAGTCTGTCGTACAGAGTGAAGTAAGTCAGAAAGAGAAAAACAAATACCCCATGCTAACACATATATATGGAATCTAAAGAAAAACAAAAAGGTTCTGAAGAACCTAGGGGCAGGACAGGAATACAGACACGGATGTAGAGAATGGACTTGAGGACACAGGGAGGCAGAAGGGTAAGCTGGGATGAAGTGAGAGAGCGGCATGGACATATATATACTACCAAATGTAAAATAGATAGCTAGTGGGAAGCAGCCGCATGGCACAGCGAGATCAGCTTGGTGCTTTATGACCACCTAGAGGGTTGGGATAGGGAGGGTGGGAGGGAGATGCAAGAGGTCAGAGATAAGGGGATATATGTATATGTACAGCTGATTCACTTTTTGATAAAGCAGAAACTAACACACCATTGAAAAGCAATTATATTCCAATAAACATGTTAAAAAGTGAATTGAAAATCTATCAGATTTATCTCTACCACAATTAGCTTTGCAGCGTTGACCACATAGTAGAAACACAAACTCTCTCTCCCATTCAAGAAAGAAACGGGTAAAAATAAAGTATAACTACTGCATCATTATGCTTGTTTTAAATATCCATGGAAAACAGTTTTAGAGACAATTATTTTTAGAATAAAAGATGTTTCTCTTTCTATCAAGTTTTCAGACATTGGCTTCAGGATGTTTCAGACTCCTTCTCCTGTCCCTTCCTACATCCCTATCAATATTTAAGTCTCTCTCATTTTGTTATATGATATCTCTTTCATCTTTCCATTTCATTTTTTATTTCACCAACAATGTGGAGATTAAAGGTCAGCTCATTCCTTTACTCATTTAACCTAAAAGTATTTATTAAATGACTGCTATTGGCAAAGCATCGTGGTACTTTAACTTCTAATATGCCAATAACTTTCTAATTATTCTCTGTGGCTCTAGTTCCTCCTGCACTTGCAGTGCGTTAAAATGTCTTATCTTTTTTATCTCTTTGTTTCCAGAATTTCAGTGATGTACCATTGCCCATCAGTTCTAATTTACATTTAAGATTTCTAGTATGTAAATTAGACTTCTAGTACCTACCTGTCCAACTCTGCCTTCCATAATTGCCAAATATACTTAATCTATGATCATTTCTAGCCAGGTATATTAGCTTGCTATTCTCTGTGTGCACTCTCTATTTCCTCACCTCTGAAAAATAAAGCCATATTTTCAAACCAATTAAAACAACAGGTGAAAACAACACTCCCTATTCTGTCTTCACCCAGGTTCTTACTCTTCTATACTTTAAGAAAATTTGATTTAGCATTTCTCAACAAACATGAGGCTATCTGCAGCATACCCCAAGCAAATTTTCCTTCTTGTTATGTCCTATTTATTCTTTAAGGTTTAAATTAAATATACAACCAGGACCAACATGCTTGCAAATAAAAAGCCATTGAGAAGGAGCTATTTTAATCCTTTCTTCCTAACAACATCAGTTTAAGTGAAAGATACCTGACTGGCCAGAACTCTGTTAAATAATGACTTTCCAACTGCACTGTTCTACTGAAACTTGGCTCGTGGAGTTCATGATGGCTCTACAGTCCAGCCAATCAGGATTACCACTAGCAACAACCTCAATTAATCTCTTCATCTCTGCACTGAGTGCAGGTTACTCAATTAATCCCCAGTTACAGGAGCTAAGTATTATAAGTAAGAGGATATGGTACTTACCACATTTTTTGTTTCTAGGGATGTGTATATATATATATATATATATGTTTATATATTTTTATTCTAAAATGTATTTATTATGGTTTGTAATGATTTATAAACTATCAAGATAAGATAAATAGTAAAGAAAGAAGGAAAAAATAAGGAGAGAAGGAAAAAAGAAAGAAACGAGAAAGAAGGAGGGATAGAAGGAATAAAAATTGAGGCAAAGATAGAAAAGTTAAGAGTCACAGCCAAAGTGGGGTTGTAAAACAAATCACTTATGATATAGAAAATCAATTTCTTTGTAACTCAGCAAGTTGTGGCAGAAAGGGGAAGCACCCATGTATAAAAGTGCTATTCAAAAGTTATGATTACTCCTTAATGAATGACTCTATTTGGGGACAGATGATTAAACAGAATTAAAGGCAAGGACTAAGGTTTTGCAACTCACCTAGTTCCCTGTGCAAAGACATGCTCATCAGAGAGAAGAAGTTTCTAGGGCCACAGCACAGAAAACAACTTGAGAAATGAAACTTGGATTTGGTGCCAACACTTGCAAATTTTCTTAAGGGTTCCTGCTAATTTGCAGCAGCTAGCTAAACAAGCGTACAAGTGTGAAAGGACACATGCTAGAGGGAAGGGTGGAAGCTGGGAGAGGGGAAGTGGAGAATGGTTCTATTTTAAGAGGATGCTTAATTTCTTTATAATTAACTGTTAGCCTTTTCCTTACATTATTGTTTATTAAATAAGTGGGTGTTTGGGCTTCCCTGGTGGTACAGTGGATAAGAATCTGCCTGCCAATGCAGGGGACACAGGTTCGATCCCTGGCCCGGGAAGATCCTACATGCCGCGGAGCAGCTAAGTCCGTGCACCACAACTACTGAGCCTGTGAGTCAGAACAACTGAGCCCACATGCCACAACTACTGAAGTCCACACACCTAGAGCCCGTGCACTGCTGCAATGAGAAGCCCACGCACCTCAAGGAAGAGTAGCCCCTGCTCACCGCAACTAGAGAAAGTCCACGGGCAGCAACAAAGACCCAATGCAGCCACAACTAAATAAATAAATAAATTTCTAAGTTAAAAAGAAGTAAAATAAGTGGGTGTTTGAGTTTCACCCATAAACCCCTGTGGAAGCAAGAAGACCATAAGATTCAATCTAATGAAGCCCTCTTAGTTAGCCAAGGCATCCTAACAGAACAACAACTTGTAAAACAACTTGCATTTGAAATAGTGTACAGACAGCCCGAATCTTGATTGGGCAAAATAAATCATGATGGAGTAATGCGAGACACAGAAGTAGGGAAGAAGAGGGAAAAAAAACAGGAAAGAGAGGCAATCTGATTACTTCACTAGCTTGCTTAAAATTCAACAGCCTTGTAGTCTATGAAGGGAAGAAGTGCTGAGTAACTGTTGGGTAAGACCAGCGTTTGTCTTTGGAAGTAGACAGCCTGGGTTCAGATCTGGTCAGTAACGCATGGGGAGATCTTGGATACATCGTTTATTCCCTTTACTTTTTAGTTTCTTCATATGTACAGCACAGGAATATTATAAATACTTACCTCTATATGGTTGCTGAGATCATTTTATCAAGCACTTTGTACAGTGCCTGGCAAATCAGAAATACTCATAACATCTTGAGTATTACCATTCTTGTTATTTGGAACATGGACTGGTAGGTTTGGAAAAGCCTTCTTTATAGATGAGGGGACTTGGGCTCAGAGAGGTTTTCCAACTTTCTGAAAGTCACCCAAATAGGAAGATGGTCTTTCGTTCCACAGTCCACAGCCCTTGTATATGACAAAAGAGAACAGCCTGCTTTGAAACTCATAAAGAATAAAGAATTTAGAGCATTTGCTTCATGGATGGTGCCTGAATTTTTAACATTTCCTCCAAAAGATTCTGTAAACATTATTAGAAGTTAATTTCATCTTCTTTAATGTCATATCTGCCTCATTACTGAATGAATGACATCAGGAACACAGGACAGGTTTCCAATAATCAGCCCCTCCCTCATACCACCTTAACTCCCACTAGGCACCTGTCAGCAAAATTCTTTTCATGTAGGTATTTTTATAGAAATCATGGTTCATGTGTTCAAATTAAAAAATTCTGAGAACAAGCAGGAAAATTTCAAGTTGTGTGCCCAGTTACTGATGGTATTTATTTTCTGTGCTTCCATTATGAGATAATTTCCTTGCCCAAGTTTTCACTTAAATGACTTTTACATCGAGTTCAGCCATTTCATCTTTCAGAAAAAAAAGCCAACATAATTTTAATACCCATATAAGCTTTCCTTTCGGAAAGAAGAAATCAGACCTATCCCACTCATTTCTTGTGATAGCATGCACAGGTGCACATGTTACAATTCATATTGAACTTTGCTGTTGATAGTGGTGTTCCTGAGTCATATGAAATGAACCTGATGTGGTTTTCTTGAATAGTGTCAAATGGTTAACCATATTTCCTAGATGATATTCTGATATATAAAATTCAGATTATTAAGAAAGCTTAAAATTCAGATTTCTTATTTCTAACCTGACTCAACAGACGTGCAAGTGTGCGTGGGTGTGTGTGCATGTGTGTGTTGTGTTATATTTTAAAGCCATTGTAAAGGGAAATGGCACTGATGATCACACAGTAAGAGAGCCCAGGATACCATGAACAATAGAGCATGCTGGTACAGTTGTTACCCTCCTCCTAACTGGCCACTAGAATCAGAGTCATCACATGCCAGAGTGGAAGGGACATCAGACTTCTTCTGGGCCACGAATTTTATTGTACTAATGGTGAAACTGAGGTCCAGGGAGATGAAAATCATACATTTTGCTATTGAGTGGGGGGGGAGGGAGAGGGAGAGGGAGAGAGAGAGAGAGAGAAAGAGAAGAAGAGGGGGAGGGGGAGGAGAGGGAGGAGGAAAGAAGGGAGAAAACATAGAACAGAAAAGGGGTTAGAATTTGATTCAGCTGTCTTAATTTATCCTTCATTTTATTTTATAATATGTATATAATTTTTTTTTTTTTTGGTGGTACGCGGCCTCTCACTGTTGTGGCCTCTCCTGTTGCAGAGCACAGGCTCCGGACGCACAGGCTCAGCGGCCATGGCTCACGGGCCCAGCCGCTCTGCGGCATGTGGGATCTTCCCGGACCGGGGCACGAACCCGTGTCCCCTGCATCGGCAGGCGGATTCTCAACCACTGCGCCACCAGGGAAGCCCAATATGTATATAATTTAAATTACTAACCAAGCAAGCTAGGAGTCATAAGAACCACTCAGAGTTGAACAGCTGTTTGTTTTATGGGGGTTCCTGATAAAAAAATAATAAGACATTTCTCATATTAAAATAAAAATGCTGAGAGTCATTAGAAGGACTGCACAGGCCTAAAGATAAGAATAGTCCCCCAAGCCAGCTGAAAGACTATTTAGATTTTTTGCTCAACTAAGAAAACAAGCATACAATAAAAAACGAAAAGGAGTGCCAGAGCTAAGAGTCCCATGAGATTTCCTATGACTTAAGCCCTGGCATTAATGAGAGCATGAGGTTGCTGCTTCGTGACTGTCAGTGGCTCATTATTTCCAAGACGAAGACCAACAAAATATAGTAATGGAAAGTTTGTTCTTGACTAGAATCTATACTTGAAAATTCTGAACAACAAACACAGTAAGTGGAAAATGCATGGTGTATGTTTTACTTGCTTTTTCTTGCAGCATAAGCTCTGACAATTTACTCAGGCATCTTGAAATTCCAATTATTTTTTTCTTCTGATACAAAACTGAAAAGTCAATTGTTGGGCAACAATTTCAACATTTGTCATAGAACACTTCTGAAAATGAGGTAAATGTGCACTGCTTCACAAGTAATTAATTGATGAAACAGGTCTGGTTCTCTTACAAATAGCTTTCCCCTCAGTGTCACATGCAGGACAACCAAAACTGGCTGTGATTCAAGAAGTTGCTAAGAGAGAGTCCACAGACACGCACTTCTGAAGGCTCCTAGCTGAGAAAACAAATTCTCAATGCAAGCTGCTTATCTCTAGGAATTTTCTTTTTTTAATTTAAATATGCCAACACATCATTATAAATCAGGTGTTTGAGGAGAGTGTGCTAAAAAAATGTATGAATTTTATAACTGGCTATGTAGAAACATGCTAAAATCAGTTATTTAAAGACCAGACTTTCCTTAACAAACTACATGCTCCTTTTTAGGTTTTATTTCAAAATCTAACAAGGACCCAAAGGGGCAAAAGAATTTTCTCCTTGCCTTCTTTTCCCCCAATTTTTTATTGTGATAAAATACATATAATGTAAAGTTGACCATCTTAGGTATTTTTTAAACCACTTTATTGAAATATGATTGATATGTAAAATGCTGTACATATTTAATGTATACAACAACTCAGTGAGTGTGGGCATAAGTATATACCTGTGAAACCATCACCATCATCAAGACCATAACTTATCCATCACCTCCCAAAGTTTCCTCCTGCTCCCTTTATTACTCTGTGTGTGTGTGTGTGTGTGTGTCTGTGTGTGTCTGTGTCTGTACATGTGTGTTAAGATTTAACATAAGAGCTACCCTCAGTAAATTTTAATTACATATTACTATTTTTAAGTGTACAGTTCAGTTATACCAATTAATTTATATTGTTGTGCAAGCATCCCTACCTACCATCTCCAGAATTTGTTTCATCTTGCAAAAGTGAAACTCTATACATTAAACAACTTTCCATTTTCCCTACTCCACAGCCACAGAAACCACCATCCTACTTTTTGTTCCTATGCTTTTTATTCCTCTAAGTACTTCATTTAAATGGAATCACATAGTGTTTATCTTTTATGATTGGATTAACTCACTTAAGCATAATGTCCTAAAAGTTCATCCATACTGTAACATGTCAGAATTTCCTTCATTTTTAAAGCTGAATGATATTCCATTGTATGCATAAACCAAATTTTGCTTATCCAGTAATCTGCCTGTGGACACATGGGTTGCCTCCATATTTTAGCTATTGTGAGTAATGGTGTGATCATGAGTGTTGGGTAGGTCTCTTTGAGACCCTACTTTCAATACTTTTGGGTATATACCCAGAAGTGGAATTGCTGGATTATATGGTAAATCTATTTTCAATTTTTTGAGAAACTGCCATTCTGTTCTCCACAGTGGCTGTACCTTTTACATCACCAACAATAGTGCACAATGTCTAGTTCTAATGTCTCCATGTCCTCACAAACACTTGATATTTTGTTTCTCTGATAGTAGCCATCTAAATGGGTGTGAGATGGTATCTCATTGTGGATTTGATTTGCATTTATCTAATGATTAGTGATGTTGAGCATCTTTTCATTTGCTCATTGGCCATTTGTACATCTTCTTTGGAGAAATGTCTCTTGAGTCCTTTGCCCATTTTTGAATCAGGTTGAATTTTTGTTGTTGAGTTTTAGGAGTACTCTATATATTCTGGAAAATAATCCTTTATCAGATATGTGATTTGCAATATTTTCTCCCATTCTGTGGCTTGTCTTTTATTCTATTGATAGTAGCCTTTGATGCACAAAAGTTTTTAGTTCTCATGAAGTCCAATTTGTATATTTTTTCTTTTGTTACCTGTGCTTTTTTGTCATATCCAAGAAATCATTGGCAAATCCAACATTGTGAAGATTTTGTCCTATGTTTTCTTCTAAGAATTTTGTTTTAGCTCTTATATTTAGGTTCTTGATCTAACTTGAGTTAATTTTTATATATGGTATTTGGTAAGGGTCCAACTTCATTCTTCTACATACGGATATACAGTTTTACCAGTGCCATTTGTGGAAAAAGACTGTTCTTTCCCTACTGATTGGTCTTAGCATCTTTGTCACAAATCATTTGGCCATATATACAAGGGGTTGTTTCTGGGGTCTCCATTCTATTCCATCCGTATATATGTCTGTTTTTATGCCAGTACCACACTGTTTTGGTTACCACAGTTTGTAGTAAGTTTTGAAATGAGGAAGTGTGAGTGAGTCCTCCAACTTTGTTCTTGTTTTTCAACATTGTTTTGGCTATTTGAAGTCCCTTGAATTTTATGATGAGTTTTTAAATTTCTGTAAAATGTGCCATTGGGATTTTGACAGGGATTGTACTGAATATGCTGATTACTTTGAATAGTATTGACGTTTTAATAATTTTAATTCTAACAATACATGAACATGGGATGTCTTCATTTTTGTCTTCTTTAATTTCTTTTAGGAATGCTTTGTAGTTTTAATTGTATAAGTCTTTCTTCCTTGGTTAATTCCTAAGTATTTTATTATTTTTGATGCTATTATAAATGAAACTTTTCTTAATCAGTAAACAGAAATCTCCCAACAAAGGAAAGCCCTGCACCCAATGGCTTCATTGGTGAATTTTCCAAACACTTAAAGAACAACTAACATCAATCTTCCAAAAAACTGAAAAGAAGGGTACACTTCTTAACACATTCCATTAGTCCAGCCTTTCCCCAATACCAGAGCCAGATAAAGACACTATAAGAAACTATAGACTAATATCCTTTATGAACATCAATGCAAAATCCTCAAGAAAACTGATCAGTAGCATATTAAAAGGATTACACACCATGACCATATGGGCTGTATTCCTGGAATTCAAGAATGGTTCAACATACGAAAAAAATCAGTAAAATAATCCACATTGATAGAATGAAGGAAAAACAGATTTATGATAATTTCAACTGTTGCAGAAAAATCATTTGACAAATTTAATACCCTTTCATGATAAAAACACTCAACACAGTAGTAATAGAAGAAACTACCTCAATATAATAAAGGCTATAAACAAGAAAACCACCACAAATATCATACTCAAAGATGACAGACTGAAAGCTTTTCCTCTAAGTCAAGGAAAAAGTCAAGGATGCTCAATTTTGCCTTCCTTTCAACACAATATTGAATTCTCAGCTAGAGCAATTAGACAAAAAAAGAAAAGAAAAAATAAACATACACACTGGAAAGGAAGAAGTAAAATTGTCTCTGCTCATGATTTTATGCTGATATTTTATATGTAGAAAACCCTAAAGATTCCACAAAAAAACTTTTAGAACTAATAAGTGATTTCAGCTTGAAGTGAATTCAAATTAGAAGGATACAAAGTCAACATACAAAAAAATCAGTTACATTTCTACATTCTAACAATGAACAATCCAAAAAGGAAATTAAGAAAACAGCTTCTTGGCTTTTTAAGAATTTATGTCAAAAATATATTTGGAGGAAAAAATGAGGAAATTACATCAAAATATGCATTAGAAATTTTGATTTGTCATTTAAAATATAACTTTCATAATAAAATTTTAATTCATTTTTGTCTTTTTCTTAAAATGATAAATACAATAATTTAATTTTAGATATGTTAGGGTTTCTCTGCAATTTGAGCCTCCATTTTATGATTGGAAAGTGACTTGCCCAAGTCTTCACAGCTAGGTCTTTATTCATATTCTATGTTACCTACTTCCCTCCCATGAAATTCATACATACAACTGCATATAAATATAATTGAGGAATAGTGAAAAGAGAACTCTATTAGGCATAAACCCCTTTTCCCTTTAGCCCTCCTTCTCAGTAGTTCTGTGGTAATGGACAAACCATTGCTCTCACTGGGCTTGATCTTCCTTACCCAGAGAAAAAACATAGAGGGGACTCTTAGTTTCATCTGGTCTGCACAGGTTGCCACAGTGTTTCTCTAGCTATGCCCCACTATCCTGAATAGTTCAGAAGATTACTTCAGGGACAATAATTGAGAACTTGGGGCTCAGATGTGGGTAGGTTTGGGGTGGCAATTACTATGCAGGTAGAGCTTGGACTGCCCCTTCTTATTTCCATATACTTCATTGCAGAGGCTAAGCTTATGTCTGGGTTATAAATTGATACTCAATTATAAGATTCATCTGAAGTCAGGATTTTGCCACTGTTGGCTATTATGATGATCAAAAGGACTAGTGCTTTGAACAGAGGCTTTTAAAAATGTAAGAGGTATTAATATTATAATTTAATCAGCATTAACTTAATAATAATGATTTGATCCCAATATTAAACGTGTCTCTTAATAAAGTGAATCACAAAACTGCCTCCTCCAAGACATATATTAGTACTGAATCAGAGTTACACATAAGCAAAGGAACATCTTGTCTTTTTTTACATGATATATTTTTCCAAGTGAGGGGAACAGACTCCATAAACTTTTACCCCACAGTTTCCCATTCTAGACTTCCAGCTATCAAAATTAAAAATAATGACTTTCAAAACTATGTTTTGTTTATATTTTGTGGCAGGGGACAGTCCCTGATTTTTTAGAATTTTATTTATGTCTAAGGTCCACAAGACTGTTTAGTTAACCCCTATTTATTCTGATATAGCCCTTGAAGCAAATAGAAGCTCATAAAACAACTGATGAGCTGAAACATCTTTTATATTTATATTTATGTGTGTGTGTGCATGAGTGTGTGTTTAAACACACACATTTATAGATAAATATATAGAGATGTTTCAAAATTATTTCCTTTGCCATATTCTTTCTAGCTTTTAAAATCTGCTGCAACTGTCTTAGGCAGTTTGGCTGCTATAACAATTTGCCAGAGATTGGGTGGTTTAAAAACAAACGTTTATTTCTCACAGTTCTGGAAGGTAGAAGTCCAAGATCAGGGTGCCAGCTTGGTCAGGTTCTTAGTTAATGACCAATTTCTGGTTTATAGAGGGCTGTCTTCTTGCTGTGTCTTCACATGGTGGAAAGAGTGCTAGCTAGCTCTCTGACCTCTTCTTATAAAGGCACTAATCCTATTCATGAGGGCTCCACCCTCATGATCTAATTACCACCCCCACCCTCAAATCCCACCTCCAAATAGCATCATGTTAGGATTAGGGTTTCAACATATGAATTTGGCGGGGGGAACACAAATATTCAGTACATTGCAGCAACGAAGGGGCTTGTGTTTGGTAATGCTTTTCCAAACCATGAGCTGGTTTAGAATAAGGAGATTAGAGAAAGTTCACCTTAACAATTGTGGATTTGATATTTGCAGTTCTAACTATTTGCTAAAAACCCTGAAAGTCCCTGACATGTAACAATCTATTAGACTGCTGAATTGGAATCATCTTTTGATGGAAGTGGAGGGAGAAGAGGGTGGGGGCATCCCTGATGCATGGCAGTGAGCCACTTATTAATGAGTAAACCAAGGTGACTGTACTACAGCCTCATCTCTGCTCAGCCTCACTGTTTTGTGGAGTTTGCCACAAAAACGATGAATGTTTATCTCTGAGAAAGTGATGAGTTTACACCAATAATATATCCTTAGAAGGTCATTAAAAATATGCATTAAGATTTTGTGAGTTGAGCATTATTGAAAAGTTATTTACTATAGCATAGCTTTGGAAACAACTCAAGAGTCCCAGAATAAGCAGCTATTTAAATAAATGTATAGTATGTCTAAACTGAAAATTTGTGTTTTAAATATGACATTGTAGGAGGCCATTTAATGACATGGCGGTTAGGCATTAATTTTACTGTTAAGTGTCAACAGCACACTACATATAACAGGAGATAGTGATAAACAGAGAATAGAAGAAAATCTAAATATGCACCAAAATTCCTCATAATAGCAAGTTCTTCAAAATGCATTTAGAATATACATCAATTTGCATGCTAATTCTTTCTGGTTTTAGCCTGTCTGTTTCCACTTCAACATACTAAAAACTTTACTGAAGGCAGCAGCCAGGATGATGCATTTAAAATGAAATTTGGATGTTAACACTTCCCCAAATGGCATCCCATTACACTGATGGTAAATCCCATCAATATATCATGGACTGCAAGACCCTGCATGAAACACCACTGCACCTGTCTGCTCTTTCATTTCATGATGTTCTCCCTAGAGCTCACTCAGCTCCTGTCACACTAACATTTTTCCAAGTTTTCCCCAACTCAGAGTCTCTGAATGTGCTGTCCATTTCCCTGAAATATTCTCCAGTTTCTCATTCTTCAAGTTCCAGCTTAAATGACATTTCCTCAGACATACAATCTCAGCGAAAGCGGGCCATGCTATAGCCTATATCATTTTCTATAACAACACCTTAATTGGTTTTAATTTTATTTGTCTGTCTAGCCTTTAGAAAAAAGTATTAGACAGTAAGTTCCATGAGAGTCGTAATCATGCCTTTTTTACTCATTATGATACGGTGGCGGGCACATAGTAGGTGCTAAAAATAACTGTTACAAGAGGATAGCTTCAAGATGGCAGAAGAGTAAGACGCGGAGATCACCTTCCTCCCCCAAAAAACATCAGCAATACAACTACATGTGGAAAACCTCCTACAGAACACCTACTAAACGCTGGCAGAAGACCTCAGACCTTCCAAAAGGCAAGAAACTCCCCAGGTACCTGGCTAGGGCAAAAGAAAAAACAGAGACAAAAGAATACAGACGGGACCTGCAACAGTGGGAGGGAGATGTGAAGGAGGAAAGGTTTCCACACACTAGGAAGGCCCTTCACGGGCAGAGGCTGCGGGTGGCAAAGGGGGAAGCTTCAGACCCATGGAGGAGAGCACAGCAACAGGGGTGCGGAGGGCAAAGCGGAGAGATTCCCGCACAGAGGATCGGTGCTGACCAGCACTCACCAGCCGGAGAGGCTTGTCTGCTCACCCACCGGGGTGGGCAGGGGCTGGGAGCTGAGACTCGGGATTCGGTCAGATGCCAGGGAGAGGACTGGGGTTGGCAGCGTGAACACAGCCTGAAGGGGTTAGTGTGCCACAGCTAGTCGGGATGGAGTCCGGGAAAAAGTCTGGAGCTGCTGAAGAGGCAAGAGACTTTTTCTTGCCTCTTCGTTTCCTGTTGTGTGAGAAGAGGGGATTAAGCAGGCTACTTAAAGGAGCTCCAGAGATGGGCACGAGCACGGCTATCAGCACGGACCCCAGAGATGGGCATGAGACACTAAGGCCGCTGCTGCTGCCAAGAAGCCTGTGTGCGAGCACAGGTCACTCTCCACAACTCCCCTCCCGGGAGCCTGTGCAGCCCGCCACTGCCAGGGTCCCGGGATCCAGGGACAACTTACATGGGAGAACACACGGAGCGCCTCAGCCTGGTGCAACGTCACATGGGCCTCTGCCGCTGCAACCTCGCCCGGCATCTGTATCCCTCCCTACCCCTGGCCTGAGTGAGCCAGAGCCCCCGAAGCAGCTGCTCCTTAAACCCCATCCTGTCTGAGCGAAGAATAGACGTCCTCAGGCGACCTACACACAGAGGTGGGTCCAAATCCAAAGCAGAACCCCGGGAGCTGTGCGAACAAAGAAGAGAAAGGGAAATCTCTCCCAGCAGCCTCAGGAGCAGTGGATAAAATCTCCACAATCAACCTGATGTACCCTGCATGTGTGGAATACCCGAATAGACAACGAATCATCCCAAATCGAGGAGGTGGACTTTGGGAGCAACGAAATATATATATTTTTTTCCCTTTTTCTCTTTTTGTGAGTTTGTATGTGTATACTTCTGTGTGTGATTTTGTCTGTACAGCTTTGCTTTTACTATTTGTCCTCGGGTTCTGTTTGTCCGTTTTTTTTTTTAATTATTAAAATTTTTTTTCTCCTAATAATTATTTTTTTATTTTAATAACTTTATTTTATTTTATCATCTTCTTTCTTTCTTTCTTTCTTCCTTTCTTTCTTTCTTTTCTTTCTTTCTTTCTTTCTTTCTTTCTTTCTTTCTTTCTTTCTTTCTTTCTTTCTTTCTTTCTTTCTTTCTTTCTTTCTTTCTTTCTTTCTTTCTTTCTTTCTTTCTTTCTTTCTTTCTTTCTTTCTTCCCTTTTATTCTGAGCCGTGTGGAGGACTGGCTCTTGGTGCTCCAGCCAGGTGTCAGGGCTGTGCCATTGAGGTGGGAGAGCCAAGTTCAGGACATTGGTTCACAAGAGACCTCCCAGCTCCACATAATATTAAATGGTGAAAATCTCCCAGAGATCTCCACCTCAACTTCAAGACCCAGCTACACTCAATGACCAGCAAGCAGCAGTGCTGGACACCTTATGCCAAACAACTAGCAAGACAGGAACACAACAACACCTATTAGCAGCTAGCCTGCCTAAAATCATAATAAGGCCACAGACACACCAAAACACACCACCAGACGTGGACCTGCCCAACAGAAAGACAAGATGCAGCCTCATCCAACAGAACACAGGCACTAGTCCCCTCCACCAGGAAGCCTACATAACCCGCTGAACCAACCTTAGCCACTGGGGACAGACACAAAAAACAAGTGGAACTATGACCCTGCACCCTGAGAAAAGGAGACCCCAAACACAGCAAGTTAAGCAAAATGAGAAGACAGAGAAACACACAGCAGATGAAGGACCAAGGGAAACACCCACCAGACCTAAAAAATGAAGAGGAAATTGGCAGTCTACCTGAAAAAGAATTCAGAATAATAATAGTCAAGATGATACAAAATCTTGGAAATAGAATGGAGAAAATATAAGAAACGCTTAAAAAGGACCTAGAAGAAATAAAGAGTAAACAAACAGTGATGAACACCACAATAAGTGAAATTAAAAATTCACTAGAAGGGATAAATAGCAGAATAACTGAGGCAGAAGAACGGATAACTGACATGGAAGATAAAATAGTGGAAATTACTGCACAGGAGAATAAAGAAAAAAGAATGAAAACAAATGAGGACAGTCTCAGAGACCTCTGGGACAACATTAAACGCACCAACATTTGAATTTAAGGGGTCCCAGAAGAAGAAGAGAAAAAGAAAGGGACTGAGAAAATATTTGAAGAGATTATAGTTGAAAACTTCCCTAATCTGGGAAAGGAAATAGTTAATCAAGTTCAGGAAGCACAGAGAGTCCCATACAGGATAAATTCAAGGAAAACACACCAAGACACATATTAATCAAACTATCAAAAACAACAAATAACACATAAGGGAATCCTCATAAGGTTAACAGCTGATCTGTCAGCAGAAACTCTGCAAGCCAGAAGGGAGTGGCAGGACATATTTAAAGTGATGAAGGACAACCAAGATTATTCTACCCAGCAAGGATTGCATTGAGCTTTGACGGACAAATTAAAACCTTTACAGACAAGCAGAAGCTAAGAGAATTCAGCACTACCAAACCAGCTTTACAACACATGCTAAAGGAATTTCTCTAGGCAGGAAACACAAGAGAAGGACAAGACCGACAATAATAAACCAAAAGCAATTAAGAAAATGGTAATAGGAACATACATACTGATAATTACCTTAAATGTAAATGGATTAAATGCTCGAACCAAAAGACACAGATTGGCTGAATGGATACAAAAACAAAACCCATATATATGCTGTCTACAAGAGACCCACTTCAGACCTAGGGACACATACAGACTGAAAGTGGGAGGATAGAAAAAGATATTCCCTGAAAATGGAAATCAAAAGAAAGCTGGAGTAACAATTCTCACATCAAACAAAACAGACTTTAAAACAAAGACTACTACAAGAGAAAAAGAAGGACACTACATAATGATCAAGGGATCGATCCACGAAGGAGATATAACAATTGTAAATATTTATGCACACAACATAGGAGCACCGCAATACATAAGACAAATACAAACAGCCATAAAAGTTGAAATAGACAGTAACACAATAATAGTAGGGGATGTTAACACCCTACTTTCACCAATGGACAGATCATCCAAAATGAAAATAAATAAGGAAACACAAGCTTTAAATGATACATTAAACAAGATGTGCTTAATTGATATTTATAGGACATTCCATCCAAAAACAACAGAATACACATTCTTCTCAGTGCTCATGGAACATTCTCCAGGATAGATCATATATTGGGTTACAAATCAAGCCTTGGTAAATTTAAGAAAATTGAAATCGTATCAAGTATCTTTTCCAACCACAATGCTATGAGACTAGATATCAATTACAGGAAACAATCTGTATGAAATACAAACACATGGAGGCTAAACAACACACTATTTAATAACCAAGAGGTCACTGAAGAAATAAAAGAGGAAATCAAAAAATACCTAGAAACAAATGACAAAGAAAACACAGAGACATAAAACCTATGGGATGCAGCAAAAGCAGTTTTAAGAGAGAAGTTTATAGCAATACAATCCTACCTTAAGAAACAAGAAACATCTCAAATAAACAACATAAACTTACACCTAAAGCAATTAGAGAAGGAAGAACAAAAAATCCTCAAAGTTAGCAGAAGGAAAGAAATCATAAATATAAGATCAGAAATAAATGAAAAAGAAATGAAGGACACGATAGCAAGGATCAATAAAACTAAAAGCTGGTTCTTTGAGAAGATAAACAAAATTGAAAAACCATTAGCCAGACTCATCAAGAAAAAAAGGGAGAAGATGCAAATCAATAGAATTAGAAATGAAAAAGGAAAAATAACAACTGACACTGCAGAAATACAAAGGATCATGAGAGATTATTACAAGTAATTATATGCCAGTAAAATGGACAATCTGGAAGAAATGGACAAATTCTTAGAAATGCACAACCTGAGACTGACCAGGAAGAAATAGAAAATATGAACAGACCAATCAAAAGTGCTGAAATTGAAACTGTGATTAAAAATCTTCCAGCAAAAAATACCCCAGAACCAGATGGCTTCACAGATGAATTCTATTAAACATTTAGAGAAGAGCTAACATCTATCCTTCTCAAACTTTTCTAAAATACAGCAGAGGGAGGAACACTCCAAAACTCATTCTACAAGGCCACCATCACCCTGATACCAAAACTAGACAAAGATGTCACAAAGAAAGAAAACTACAGGTCAATATCACTGATGAACATAGATGCAAAAATTCTCAACAAAATGCTAGCAACCAGAAGCCAACAGCACATTAAAAGGATCATACACTATGATCAAGTGGGTTTTATCCCAGGAATGCAGGAATTCTTCAATATATGCAAATCAATCAACATGATACATCATATTAACATATTGAAGGAGAAAAAACATATGATCATCTCAATAGATGAAGGGAAAGCTTTCGACAAAATTTCAACACCCATTTATGATATAAATCCTCCATAAAGTAGGCATACAGGGAACTTTCCTCAGCTTATAAAGTCCATATATGACAAACCAACAGCCAACATCATCCTCAATGGTGAAAAACTGAAACATTTCCACTAAGATCACGAACAAGACAAGGTTGCCCACTCTCACCACTATCATTCAACATAGTTTTGGAAGTTTTAGACACAGCAACCAGAGAAGAAAAAGAAATAGAAGGAATCCAAATTGAAAAAGAAGAAGTAAAGCTGTCACTGTTTGCGGATGACATGATACTATACATAGAGAATCCTAAAGAGGCTACCAGAAAACTACTAGAGCTAATCAATGAATCTGGTAGAGTAGAAGGATACAAAATTAATGCACAGAAATCTCTTGCATTCATATACACTAATGATGAAAATTCTGAAAGTGAAATTAAGAAAACACTCCCATTTACCATTGTAACAAAAAGAATAAAATACCTAGGAATAAACCTACCTAAGGAGACAAAAGACCTGTATGCAGAAAACTATAAGACACTGATGAAAGAAATTTAGGATGATACAAATAGGTGGAGAGATATACCATGTTCTCAGATTAGAAGAATCAACATTGTGAAAATGACTCTACTACCCAAAGCAATCTACAGTCAATGCAATCCCTATGAAAATACCACTGGAATTTTTCACAAAACTAGAACAAAAAATTTCACAATTTGTATGGAAACACAAAAGACCCCAAATAGCCAAAGCAATCTTGAGAAAGAAAAATGGAGCTGGAGGAATCAGGCTTCCTGACTTCAGACTACATTACAAAGCTACAGTAATCAAGACAGTATGGTACTGGCACAAAAACAGAAATATAGATCAATGGAACAGGATAGAAAGCCCAGAGATAAACCCACACACATATGGTCCCCTTATCTTTGATAAAGGAGGCAAGAATATACAGTGGAGAAAAGACAGCCTCTTCAATAAGTGGTGCTGGGAAAACTGGACAGCTACATGTAAATGAATGAAATTAGAACACTTGCTAACACCATACACAAAAATAAACTCAAAATGGATTAAAAACCTAAATGTAAGGCCAGACACCATCGAACTCTTGCAGGAAAACATAGGCAGAACACTCTATGACATAAATCACAGCAAGATCCTTTTTGACCCACCTCCTAGAGAAATGGAAATAAAAACAAAAATAAACAAAAGGCACAACTACTGAGCCTGCCTGTCTGGAGCCTCTGTTCTGCAACAAGAGAGGTCATGATAGTGAGAGGCCTGCACACCACGATGAAGAGTGGCCCCCGCTTGCCACAACTAGAGAAAGCCCTCACACAGAAACGAAGACCCAACACAGCAAAAATTAATTAATTAATTAATTAAATCCTACTCCCAACATCTAAAATAAAAATAATTTAAAAAAACAAATAAACAAATGGAACGTAATGAAACTTAAAAGATTTTGCACAGAAAAGTAAACCGTAAACAAGACGAAAAGACCACCCTCAGCATGGGAGAAAATATTTGCAAATGAAACAACTGACAAAGGATTAATCTCCAAAACTTACAAGCAGCTCATGCACTCAACTTTAAAAAAACAAACAACCCAATCCTAAAAGGGGCAGAAGACCTAAATAGACATTTCTGCAAAGAAGATATACAGATTGCCAACAGACACATAAAATAATGCTCAACATCATTAATCATCAGAGAAATGCAAATCAAAACTACAATGAGATATCATTTCACACTGGTCAGAATGGCCATCAGCAAAAACCTACAAACAGTAAATGCTGGAGGGAGTGTGGAGAAAAGGGTATCCTCTTGCACTGTTGGTGGGAATGTAAATTGATACAGCCACTATGGAGAACAGTATGGACGTTCCCTAAAAAACTAAAATGGAAATACCATTTGACCCAGCAATCCCACTACTGGGCATATACCCTGAGAAAACGATAATTCAAAAAGAGTCATGTACCAAAATGTTCATTGCAGCTCTATGTACAGTAGCCACGACATGGAAGCAACCAAAGTGTCCATCAACAGATGAATGGATAAAGAAGATGTGGCACATATATACAATGGAATATTACTGAGCCATAAAAAGGAATGAAACTGAGTTATTTGTAGTGAGGTGGATGGACCTAGAGTCTGTCGTACAGAGTGAAGTAAGTCAGAAAGAGAAAAACAAGTACCCCATGCTAACACATATATATGGAACCTAAAAAAAAAAAAAAAAAATGGTTGTGAAGAACTTAGGGGCAGGACAGGAATAAAGACACAGACGTAGAGAATGGACTTGAGGACACGGGGAGGTGGAAGGGTAAGCTGGGACGAAGTGAGAGAGTGGCATAGACATATATACACTACCAAATGTAAAATAGATAGCTAGTGGGAAACAGCCACATGGCACAGGGAGATCAGCTTGGTGCTTTATGACCACCTAGAGGGGTGGGATAGTGAGGGTGGGAGGGAGGGAGATGCAAGAGGGAAGAGATATGGGGATATATGTATATGTATAACTGATTCACTTTGTTATAAAGCAGAAACTAACACACCATTGTAAAGCAATTATAGTCCTACAAAGGCATTAAAAAAAAAAAAACAGAATGGATTGCATTGGAAAAAAAAGGAGTAAACTAATTGTGCCTATTTCACAAAGGAGAATAAACATTGCCCCTGGGGTGGGGCTATAAAAAAACAAAAACAACTGTTACATGAATGCATGAAGAAAAATGTTATCATTTTTGGTATAGTCACATGAACTATGGTTGTGACTTCTATTACAATCAGAAAGATCAACAATAGTTTAAGACACTGTTCTGGTTTTAATTTTTGTAGAATACAATACACCTTATTAAATCAAAGTCTTAAACAAAATTAGCTCCTTCTATGTGTATAGCTTTTACTTTATCCAAAAAATATTTTAAATATTGAGGATTTTTCATGTTGTTCAATGAGTTTATCAAAATCATAGGCAAATGCTTATCACAATGCTCTCAGGAACTACAGCAAATATGTAAAAAATCTGGCTTCTCTGTTTGCAAAAGTAAAGCCATAAAATTATATTCTTTTTAGTAAAATTAAACATTTCCTGTTAAATAAGTATATTTCATCAGTATCTCTTTTAATTAAAGATTCTAGATTAATAAGCTTGGACAGGAGTTTTCATTATAATCAACAGCATTCCTGAAAAAGAACAGAGTTCCTATGGTTTCTTTCCTTTATGGTTGTTCTTGAATTTAAAACATGCACACACACACACACACACACACACACACACACATACACACACAACCTGTTTCTCAGAATATTTTGAACATCCACCATTTACTAAAGTGTGTTATCACCTCACTATCACTTAAAACAGATTTTTAAATTAAATCTGCTTCAAGAGATATTACCTTTTGTGAAGTATTAATTATTTTAAAAGTGAGATAGGGAAACTCAAGATTACAAAGTGTTCCAGATGAATTATAATGAGTGGATGCATCCTATACCAGCATATGCAGCTCCATATCCCATATAAGAGACCCTCAACATGTATATCAAGAAAAAAATTTTGACATGTTATCTCTTTACTGTAAGTATCTTAGAAAAAGTCAGAACCTGTCTGGAAATCAATGAACAGTGGAATGGTTTTGCTCAGAGACCTGTACCGCCTAAGAAGTTGCTTTTATTAGAGTATATTTAAGCTGTGAATGTTAAGATAAAGGCAAGTAGTATACCATAAAGTTCTTTGTATTTTAAATTTAATGCACACATTTTCCTACTATACCTTCAGAGATTGGGATTATATGCATGTACTCAATCAGTTGTACTGATAAAAGAAATACATGGACATACACATATGTATTTATATACCCCAATAGCCCTTTACAAGCACACAATTCATTACAAGTATCAAGTATATAAGTGGGTAGGTTGCAACTGTAACTCTGACCTAGCAGGGAAAGTAATCATTGCTGAAAGAAATTTTCTTTTGCAATATAGTAAAAGGTTCCAATAAACAGAGTGTTTCAATTATGTACTGATGTAAGATTTATAGAAAAGAGGCAGTTGGGAAAATGATCAGTCTGTGAAAGACTCTGGCAAGGCCAAATTGTCTGATTTTCTAGGGCATGGAATGCTTAGGGTAGGAAATTTCAGGTCATCAGGGTAGGTTAAACTAAGCTCTATTAGGAATGGCTGTAGCTCAGTGGAGTTTGACCCCACTCCTTTAAAAGACAAACCACGAAAGTCACATAGTCCTAGGCTTTGGTCTATAGAGACAAATAAGTCTCCAACTCTGGTCTGTAGGAGTTTCCAGTCTCACAGGAAGAGATGTAAATATAAAAAGATAATTATACTTCAGGGTACCACATAATGAGGTAGTGAATTGGAATCTGTAATTAGTCTGGAAAGATGAATTTCAGGTATAAACTTAGAACTAAGAAGTAAGTTATCAGCAATGGAGGGAGAAAAGAGTTAAAATGTTCCCATAGGGTTGCTCTGCATAAAGTCCTTTATGCAAGGTCCTTAAAGGGGCAAACAGTATTAGTTGAGGTGATAGCAAAGATGTATCCATGTAATTACACACTTGGTGAAGAAACACTTCCACTTTCTCAGTATTCATCCCAAGCAAGGAAGAAAGTTAGAGAAGGAGGACTGCCAAGGACTGGAATGCTATCCCTTTACAGTGATTCCAAGAATGATAGAGAAAAAATAAAATTTCAGATATGATACTCTCATATCTTTCCTCTTTGGATTTCACCATTAGTAAAGAAATTTATAATTTTTAAAATAGCTAACTCTCATTGTCATGGAGCTCATAGAGATGTCACAGCATCCTCACTGACATCTTCAAGACTTGGTGGTGGTTTACGAAAGCCAGTGAGCCAACACTCGACTCAGCTATTTTGAAGTTTGGTACCATATAAGATAATAAATAAAATATAGCTGGTATCCTAAGGCTTTGACTGTAAAATACAGATTTCAGATGTAAAACTCCCAGACTGATCTAAGAAGTAGCTAAATCACCAATATGCAGAGATTTCTGACATTCATATTTTTCATGTATTGTCCTTCCCCTCTCCACCCTCTTTTTTCCTTCCCAAGTAGAAGAAGGGGTAAATTGATTAAAAAGAGATGCAAATAAATGGAGGAGAGTAAATAGTGAGATTAACTTGAAGATTAGCCACAAGACAAACTGAAAAAGAAACGAATACTTCGTTCAAGTTGTACATGGAAGAAAGCACGAATAATGATTTGATAGTGGACCAGTTAATTTGTGGACAAGACGAAAAGAAATGAAATGGAAGGCTCTAGAGAACCATAGTCCTCCTCACCATCCTTTTAATGACTATTCATTGTGTATAGTAAATGGCTCAATGCCTTCAAATGGAAATGTAAAATACGGAATTTGATATAAAGAGAAGAGTAAGGTACTTGAAAAAAGGATGAAAAGATAGAGATGGTTTTGCCAAGGTCCACCTGCATGGCTCGGAGTAACTGCCAGTTGAACTTATGGAGACATCACCAAGTGATACAGTACATACCCTGAAAGTGGACACATTTACATACAGTTGACACAAAGCAAACTAAAGTAAATGAAGATTTCAAAGGAAAGATCCATCCCAATGGTTCTGTAGACATTAAAATCCTCAGGTTCCATTCTCAGAAATTATTAAGTGGACCCTGGGTAGGATAGGCATCAGCTCAGATGATTCTGATGTAGTGGTCCACAGATCACACATAAACACTGCTCTCTTCCCTCACTTAGCCTTTCTAAGTAGACCAGTTTAGTGGCAAACATTTGTAAGGGGAAAGTCATCTCTACTATTACAGACTGTGTCTATTGCACTTGTAGCTTGCTAAATCTTCTCTCTTTAACATAAAATGATAAAGTGCTGAAGCATTAATTGCATATTTTAAAAGCATTCTCCATTGTTTTCTTCTTGGATTATGTTTTTATAATATTCCTGTATATTATAATCCTAAACTTTATTAAATATAAGAGCTATGGTTAGGTATTGCCAAAGAAAAAGAAGAGATAAAAGGGAACAAAAAGATTTGACTTCAAGTTCCTCTGCTTATTTCTTGATTGAATGACTTTTAGCAACTTGTTATCTACCCATAATCAAGGAAATCAATGACATCTTTCTATATCCCTTATAAATCTTAAATTCAATAATTATATTCAGTGGCAATTGAAGACATATTAGTGATCTAGTTATTTATATTTAATATTGTAGAACATGTTTTATTTTAAATGTGGTGCTATAGTTAAATGTCACAATGAATAAAATAAAAGCAGTTCACTTTAATGCATTTTATTTGTGTTTTCTATCAGTAATAATTAATTATATCTGTAATGTGGTATTGGCCTGAAAAATGATTATTTGATAATGTAGAAATGTATGTATTACAAGATTATTAAGGGATGATATTCTGTAAGGTAAGAAAAAATTCTCTTAATTATGTAATCAATTGTATATAGTTCCCTGAAAAAATTGCTAAGCTATTTCATTCTTCATGGTGAACTCTAACTAATTGACCTCCAAAAACCCTACTCAAATGTCAACTTCAAGACTTTCTTAAAAATACTGCTATATTTAATATAGATAACCAAAAAGACCTACTATAAAAAATCAAAAAAAAAAAAAAAAAACAAATCCACATCCTCACCCTCAGTTGGTTTATTATTCTTTTAATGCTGTGAACTGCATCACAAGATGCTGTGATAGGAATGCTAGAAAAAGACTAAAAACAGTAAGCATGTCTCAAAGGTTCTGTAATGGTTGAAGATGATACAGTTGGTGGTAGTATACCTCAACAAATTAAAATTTAAGATTTCTCAGGGCAAATGTCAAATGTCTTTTCTTCTGTTCCAGTTTTCCTGATCACTATGGAGTAAAGTTAATTATGGATATAGAAAAGTGCAGAATTTCCAGAAAATTTGGAGATGATTAGCAATCTATAAAATCTTTGTAAAAGCTTCCTTTTCTGAGTACAGCTTGAAATAAAGTATATCCTTCAATATTAATAAAATATCCTAAGACTGAATGTCAGAACAGTTTCCATATTTTCCAAATTGTCCTGAAACAATGGAAAAGAAATAAAATATTAAGTTAATCATTGACAATCTAAAAAAAATTTTAAAGGAAAAGACTTTCATGAAACAACTATCAGTGAATACTTTTTTTGTTGTTTTTCAGCTATGTTTAAATAATTCCATATTCATTTTGACAATTAAATCAATTAATGATGCTGTCACTAAATTAGTTGACACACTGTTTAGAATAAAATTTCTAGGATGACTAGTGGCATGGTTTAAAATTCCCGGTGATAATTCTGAGAGGAGATAAATCTTGTGATAATAATACATATTTATAAAACAGTCATATGTGAAGAAAGCTGAATTAGGCAATACTTTATTTTTTTCTATTGTTTTTTTAAGAACATAGGGTATCTGTTTTAGAGGACTAATCTCACTTGACTAAAATTTAAGTGCTTAATATTCGTTCTTCTTGGGTTGGGCAAAGAGGTGTAGAATAATTACTTATTTGTTCCTTTTCAGGATATAATTCACAGAAATATCATAATGTACTTTTTTTCTCCTCTTGTCTTCCAAGTTTTAATTTCAAAAGCAGGTTTATCAACTGCCCTATTTCCCAGGTTAGGCTTCAATAGAAATATAGAGTACCTTGGTCAGAGGGGGACTCTCTTTTCTAGATCTCTGGCAGTAGTGTTAAGGTTGGTACCATGGACTCATGCCACTAATTTTCATCCATTGCTCTCCTCTTTTCCACATTGTCTACCATGCTAACTTCTAAGGAAATTAAGCCACTTTGTACTATCACCTCCATATAAGCCATGGTTAGATGGCAAAAAGAATGACAATATTTTATACAGCTCCTCTCATCAAGAAGAGGCATGTCTTGCCTCACCATTGAAACTGGGCTGGCTTTGTAACTTACTTTATCTAAAAGAAGGTGAAGGAACTGAAGTTGTACAAATCCTGACCCTAGACCTCAACAGCCCTTTCTTGCATTGTTGCCACCAGGTGAGTAAGCCCAGGTTAGACTGCCGGAAAAGAGACCAAGTGTAAGAGAACCAAGGCTCCCCAGCCATCAGCCAGCCAACTGTCAGATATGAGAATGATAATCATCTGAGACAAGTAAGCCCCCATTTAACATACAAACTGACTGTACACATATGATTAATCCCACTAAGATCAGCAAAGCCCAGCCAAGATCCACAGAACTACTCAGAAGAATTGTGAACTACATTAATGGTAGCTGCTTTTAAGCCACAACATTTTGGAGTAGTATTTTATGGAGCAATAAATAACTGACCCTGAACTCCATGTCATTTTAGCACATCTGTGTGCTAGCAAACTAATTACTATATTTTTGTACGATAATTTCAACTAGTATCCCAGTTATTACAACCAGGCTAGATTTCTCTTTTACATGCTTTGTAAAATCAGGCACTAAATATACCTATACTCATGTTACTGTGTTCCACGTGTAAAGACTGGGGTTACACAAGAGGCAGCATAATACAGTAGTTAAGTGTTCAGGTCCTAGCACTTTCTTCTGAGCCCTTCCCACCACATACTGATTCTTTGATTTTAGATGAATAAATAAATTTCTCCATTTTTTTGTTATAAAATAAGGATAATAACATTTACCTTATAAAGCTGTAGTGAGGAGAAAATAGCATATTTAATGTTTCATGAGTAGTAGGTATTTAATGGATATTTATTTTAAAATTTTCTAGCACACTGAAGTGACCTTGATTTTTTTCGATTAATGTATAATTAATATATTATTCCAACCCCTTTAATTCCTATAGCTTTTTAAAAAAATGTCTTTATATTCTGTATCTTTATAATAAAAAAAAACCCTCATATGGCTCACTATGTGAAAGAAACTATTGTATATGCTCTCAATACTGTGTGAGACTGCAGGTCTTTTTCCTTTTATCATGATCTGGAACATTCCCATCATGTGTAATACAACATTATAGCCTTTTATTTGTTTTTTTTATTTTTTGGAATGGGGGTGGTAATAGTAATGTCTTAATACCCAGTGTACCAGCTGCCTACAACCTGTGTTAATCAAATGTATTTTCACAACATGAGGGCTGGACAGAGAAGTCAAAACAGGAACTCCTTCAAAGAGCAATTTCTTTAGACTCTATGTTTTTTTGTTATTGTTAAATGCAGATAAATTACTTTCTTTTTGAAATGACTATTCAGCCTGTTGCTTTTTGAGATACACTTTAGCCATATTTTCATTTCAAGATTAAATTCATCTATAAGTATAATTTGCTTTACTTTAGAGGAGATAAAATCATTTGTTTTGAAATTGAACATATTTAAGGTACTTTGAACTGTATCACTGAATCAAGTACTTAAAACAAAATTCTTCTTTTTGCCATTATGAAGGTCAAATGGAAGATTAATACACAAACATTAATACAATAATAAATTTATCCTATCAATAAACATTTTAAAAACTAAATAAAACATCCCCCCAAAGTGTCTATACTTATATGACTATATATGAACACATAATGCATTTTAAAACATGTGATACATGTGAATATTTATTATAAAATAGTGGATAGGTAACTAGCTAGCTAGATAGAAAATATACCTGAAAAACTGGCTCAACTCAGGGATTCAAAGCACCTCCTCCTAATTTTTAAAACTGAACTTCGTGACCACAGTTGTTCTTAAATTCAGACGGTCAATTACAGTGGTGTGTGAGGGCCATTAAAAATCAGATAAGTGACCGTTTTGAAATCTAAGAATAAAGTCTATTTACTCTATATTTCTGGTGGATAAGTAACTGCCTAGTTTATTTAAAAAAAAACATCATTTGAAATATACATGGGATTTATAATACCAGGACTGATCTCATATATCTGAAAAATAAGTAACTTTTTAATTGATGTTTTTAAATAAAATAGTAAGTTCAGTGAATCAAAGGTTGCATTTACAACCACATTAATTTGGAAAGTGGAAAAGATGGTTAATATTTTGTATGGAATAGCACAATTCTTCCACCATTGTTAGAAGAATAATTCCAGATAATATTTAGCTTTGTTTTTGTTGTGTGTTAGTTTTGAAGGAGTGCTATCAATAGAAGTTTTAAAATATATAGTATATTGTAATGATGTTTTTACATCCTTTGACATATTCATAAAAGATGAGAGCAGAGAAGCTGCTCCTGAGAGGCATGGGGCTTAAATGCAGGTTTAAGGTCCATCCAAAAGGATGAGGCTCAAAGATGAAGTCTGAAGGTGTTTGAATGAAGGGAAAATGTGCCAAGCATTTTTTCCTTGCTTTCATTCCTGGACTGTTTCTGTTAATTGCAACACGAAGCATACAGACCATCACTGACCTGCCAAACTCCTCCTTAACAATCAAGATCCAGCTCAGTGTTACTTTGTCCCCTCTCTCCTCTATGATCTAAGAGCATGAGGTCCAGATTTTTATTGGAACTCTTATTATGTTTTGCTCTAATTATCTTTTAAAAGGTATCCTAGTTCTTGCTTTTTCACTCTCACTCTCTCTTCAATATTAGTATCCTTTCAAAGGGAAAGATCATCAAATTTTCACCTCATTGATTCATCCATTTATTCAACAAATATTTGTTGAGCACCTACTATAAGACAGATACTATACCAGTGACTAATGATACAAAAATTTAAAAAAGCACAAATTCTACTATAAAGAGCCATTGTATCTAGTCGGGAACACTTATTAGTACATATATGATTACCGCATTACCTCACATATGCTATGAAGAGTAAAGTGCTAAGAGGTCATATAAGGGAGAACCCTTAGTATGAAATTAGAGGGTTCAAGAAAGGTTTCTTGGAAGAAGGAACACTTCATGTGAGGTTTATAGGATGAATGGGAGGAAAAAAATGTGTTTAAAGGCTTGTTGGTGAGATAGAGTATAATCAGAAAATAGGAAAAAAAATCACCATGAGAGAAGTGCTGAGTGAATGTCATGCCTATTATTTTAACACAGAATGTTTTGTGTAGTAGGACCTCAGTAAACGCTAAATAAAGACTGAGGAAAACTCTGAGGACAATGCTGCATGGTTGATGGATCTACAAAATGGGGCATCAGTTTATGTGATCCTAGGAGTTGGAGACAAACAACATCAGCAAGTGAGTTTAGAGTCTGCCTCTTGCCATCATCCAGCCCAGCAATGTTAACTAGCAAAGACTTTCAGTGATAGGTCAAAATATGCTCTGTCTGCAGGAGAGTGGGGTCCAGAATAGCCTATCAGCAGTCTTTTGAGCTATCACATATTGCAATAAGTAACCAAAGACTGGGACACAGCACACAAGAGGTACTTTAGAAAAAGTGCTCTGTGATTCCTTATCTCTCAGATGCTTTGGGTTTCAAAGGAATCTTCTTTCACTTTTGTATTTATTTCTCTTTCATTTAAAAAACTACAAAAGAATCCTTCTTATATTCCAGACACTATGCTAGATACTCAAGGGATACAAAGATACCAAAAGACATACGTAGTCCAGAGGAGAAGACAAACTCACTAAGAACTCCCTTCTTCTCAGGGCTCTGCTATTGGTGAATAGCAGGAACCTTGGGTGGGTTTCTTGCAAGTAAGGTAGCCCAGCTACTATCATACATGTTCCTTCTTAGGAGATACGTAGGCTGATGTGAGTGAATAAGATCTCTTCACCACTCAGGCACAGAGCTACTAGTATTTATGGAGCATCCATTATGTACTTTGCACTTCATACAGACTCTCTTCTTAATCCTCACCATAACCCTATGAGGTAATAATCTTCATTTTGCACATTAATAAACAGACTGCTTATGTATGAAGTCATTTGCTTAAATTCATACAACTACTAAGTGACAGAGATGGATTTTGCAAAGGTTTGTTTCATTCTTAAAGCTTCCGTTATGAGTTTCTACCCCAAAGTTGCTTTCTTGCCAAGCATATCATGATTTTATTTCACAGATTTTTTTTTACGTGAATGCAAAATCAGTCCAAGATAAGTATCATAATAATACATTCTAGACCTTATTCTACGTTCCCCCAGACAATATTACATCTGTGCTTCCTTTGCACTGACTGTGTGTGTGTGTGATATAATCAGGCACACCCAGGACAGGAGTAGCAAGAAACATATACTATCGTTTCCCCAGGATTTTTTAACATGGCAAAATATTCCTTAATCATAAAAACGTAACCGGTTGAAACCAGTTATAGCCATGCATCACTTCCTAATTTAAAATGATGCCTCTCCTAATAATGTAATTTCACAGAACAATAAACAAAACAGCCACCTATTTGGTTTTTATATTTCATCTCTGGATCAGGAACAAGGGTTTCTGATATTTGAGAGGATTCTTTGGGTAATCTTTGAGAAAAGTGTTTAAGAAAATCACAATGTGAATAATAACAGAGGGAGGAATGAGGATTTTGTCTGCCTTCACCCTCTGGTTGATAAAGTAGAACTTCTGCTTCTCTGTAGAAGGAAACTATGAGGTTGTTTTAGTGTTTTCATTTTCCAAAAGTAGGTGTCTAATCAATTCTCTGTTTCATCTGAATGGTTAATTTCTGAGAAAGTCATCTGATCAAAATGACTGGACCTCACCAACTACTTGGAAGTGCAGAAGGGTTTTCAGTTATCAACCTCAATTGACTCAAAAATGGGTGATTTATTCAGCTTTAATCAGAGCAGTGAGGCTATTACAAAACTCTGCTTTCCATCGGGGTCACAATGGACTCAAATGTAGTTGCCATTGGTTATAGTAGAAGGAACACAATCTTTGGAATCAGATGTGGATTTGAAACCACCTGTCTTCTATGAATGACTTTTGACAACTTACTTGAATTTTTCAAGAATGTGTTCCCTCATCCGCATAGTAATGAAATTAATATCTACTGCATATAGGGAGAACATAAAGTAGTATTAAGTAGTAAACTATTAGTACATCCTAGTTTTGTTCTGTTATCCTTGCAATGTAAAGGCAATATGAACAGGTAGCTGGAGAGAACATGACTCTTTATCTTCCCTTAACTTTCTGTCTAACTTGTTAAATAATCTTGGTTGAAATAAAGCACACTGTTTACTTACATACTTTACTGACAATTGTATCACAGCAGTGGAAAATGGAAACAGTACTATTCTAATAAATCATCTTAACAGCTCAGTACATTTTTAATGTTGGGTTAGCACTTTTATCTGTTAAAAGAAAAATGAGATAGAAATAGAGAGTACTCTGCTATTATCCTGCCTCTGCAAGCTTGCAGAACATACTGCAAAGGCACTGTGAATTAAGAATCTATTGTGTACCCTGGATTTTCTCTTCCCAAAACCTTACAGAAGATTTAAATGTTAGACCAAAGATGTGACAGAGTAATAATAAAGCTGTTTCTTCCCACTATGGTCTAAGGGCAATGCATTAGTTCCAAAGATATGACCTTGAGTTATGAATCAGATGACAAAGTTGCATCAAGAAACATCATTCTCACTTGGGTGGATGAGGTATGCCTCCCCTTAACCATTCTGTAATATGCAGTGGCAAACTAATAATATGGAGCACTGCATAATGGATAACATTATTTGGAGATGCCTCAGTAGGCCAATGTTCCCTACCTTTTTCAATTAGGAGCTTTGAAATGCTAGAAATTTGCAATAACCTAAGCAATCCTTTAGCTTTAGAGTAGAAATTGGTGGTAAAAATAGTCTTCAAGTTCTTACACAAAACTTCGTAATGACTATTCCCACCATCACTAAAGGCCTTCCGCTTTTTCATTTCTCTCTCTGTTCTTTGGTGGCTTCTTAAGCTTACCAAAGATGCTGCTCATGGTGTTCAACTGTCCCTGAGTTCATGCTTTTAAGTTGAGAAGTGAAATAAAGAGGGAGAGAAGCAAAAAACTGAGGATAGCCTAGATGGGGTTGAACAAGATTTGCAGTTCAACAAATGTGTATTGAATCACTGCTTTTTCAACCCTCTGAGGTACCTACAAAGATGAGGTAAATATATCTTCAAATTGTTCACAATGAGTTAGATATATATGCCTGATTTCCAAAAACCACCAGAAAGGACCTTGAGTAAGTTGTCTCCAAGGTGGGAGAGGAGGGAAGGTGGTTTCCTCCAGTTCCTCTGTGTGTGTGTGTGTGTGTGTGTGTGTGTGTGTGTGTGTGAGAGAGAGAGAGAGAGATAGAGAGAGAGAGAGAGATATTTTAGGTAGTTTGTTGCAATTCTCAAAGACTCATATGCATGTGTTTTATTCCAGTGCTGATCGATTGATAACAGCTGCCTGAGCACAGGGTAAAATAAGCCCCTGAAGTTGTTTGTAGCCTTGACAGAAGAGGGCCCTGGTCAGAGGATCAGCCATATAAACAAGGTGGGTGAAAAGCACCAACTGTGTTTTCAGTGTATCATCCCAGGGCCCACAGGATAAAATTCAAACTTACTAGTATGGCATAAAAGATGAATATTCCATATTGCATCATATGTTCTGGCATAGCACACAAGAACGACAAAGTACTTGCAGTTTATGTGCCGTACTGTTTCATACCTTGGAGCCTCTATTCACACAACTCCCTTTTCCTGGAATAATTTGTCTTTCATTCTAAGATCTTTCTCCTAGAGAAAATCTCTTTATCTTTCAAGTTTGAACTCAAAAGACTTCTGACATCACTACATCCTAAATAGATCTGACTTCTTTTGTTTCCCCATATTACCCCATAGAGGACTTCAGAAAACTGGTATAATAAAGGGGTTTGTTTACATTCAATATCATATTAGTGATCTATTTCTGGGCAACACATTGCCCTAAATAGTTTAAAACAACAAATGTTCTTTATGTCAGGAACCTAGGACTGGCTCACTTGATGGTTCTGGCTCAAGGTGACTCATTACATTGTGGTCAAGGTGTCAACTGGGACAGCAGTCATTGCCAGACTTGATGGGAGCTGAAAGATCCACTCCCAAGCACACTCATATGGTTGTTGTCAGGCCTCAGTTTCTTGAAGGTCATTGGACCAAGGACCCTGGTTCTCTGCCATAGCAGTGAGCCTCTCCATTGGGCTTCTTACAACTGGCAACTTGATTACCTCAGTACAAGTGATGCAAGAAAAAGAGAAACCCCAAGGCAGAAGCCACAGTCTTTTTAATAACCCAGTCTCAGAATTGACATCTCATCATATTTGTCACATTCTATTTACTAGAAGCAAGTCAGTAAGTTCAGCCCATACTTATGGGGAAGAGATTCCACAAGGGCATGAATACTGAGTTAGGAATCACTGCAAGTCATCTAACAGTCAGCCTATCACATTCAGTATCTTCCCTAACTGGGTTGAAACCACAATTAATTGCTTTGTGTTTCCCTATCATCTGCCTAGTATCTGGCACAGTAAACACTGAAGAAAGGAAGAAGAGAGGGAGGAGAAAGAGAAGGTAAGAGCCATCAAAGTCAAATTATAAATTAAATCCCTTAAACAACTGGAAATGACCAATCTATAAAACTTATTGTTTGGCTCTTAGAGGAAAACATAGGCAGAACACTCTATGACATAAATCACAGCAAGATCCTTTTTGACCCATCTCCTAGAGAAATGGAAATAAAAACAAAAATAAACAAATGGGACCTAATGAAACTTAAAAGCTTTCGCACAGCAAAGGATACCATAAACAAGACCAAAAGACAACCCTCAGAATGGGAGAAAATAGTTGCAAATGAAGCAACTGACAAAGGATTAATATCCAAAATTTATAAGCAACTCAGGCAGCTCAATAACAAAAAAACAAACAACCCAATCCAAAAATGGGCAGAAGAACTAAATAGACATTTCTCCAAAGAAGATATACAGATTGCCAACAAACACATCAAAGAATGCTCAACATCATTAATCATTAGAGAAATGCAAATCAAAACTACAATGAGATATCATCTCACACCGGTCAGATTGGCCATCATCAAAAACTCTAGAAACAATAAATGCTGGAGAGGGTGTGGAGAAAAAGGAACCCTCTTGCACTGTTGGTGGGAATGTAAAATGATACAGCCACTATGGAGAACAGTATGGATGTTCCTTAAAAAACTACAAATAGAACTACCATATGAGCCAGCAATCCCACTACTGTGCATATACCCTGAGAAAACCATAATACAAAAAGAGTCATGTACCAAAATGTTTATTGCAGCTCTATTTACGATAGCCAGGACATGGTAGCAACCTAAGTGTCCATCAACAGATGAATGGATAAGGAAGATGTGGCACATATATACAATGGAATATTACTCAGCCATAAAAAGAAATGAAACTGAGTTATTTGTAATGAGGTGGATAGACCTGGAGTCTGTCATACAGAGTGAAGTAAGTCAGAAAGATAAAAACAAATACCGTATGCTAACACATATATATGGAATCTAAAAAAAAAAAAAGTGTCATGAAGAGATTAGTTGTAGGATGGGAATAAAACACAGACCTACTAGAGCATGGACTTGAGGATATGGGGAGGGGGAAGGGTAAGCTGTGACGATGTGAGAGAGTGGCAGGGACATATACACACTACCAAATGTAAATTAGATAGCTAGTGGGAAGCTGCCACATAGCACAGGGAGATCACCTCTGTGCTTTGTGACCACCTAGAGGGGTGGGATAGGGAGGGTGGGAGGGAGGGTGACACAAGAGGGAAGAGTTATGGGAACATATGTATATGTATAATTGATTCACTTTGTTGTAAAGGAGAAACTAACACACTATTGTAAAACAGTTATACTCAAATAAAGATGTTAAAAAAAAAACACTTATTGTTTGGGAGAAATAAACACAATTTTAATATCTTAGCCAAGACTGAAATTACATGGAATTTCTAGTAATGTGGTCTTTGATTATGACATTTAACAAAAAAAGAATTTGTAGCTTAACACTGTTATATAGGTCTGGAAAAGAATTTCTGAAGTTAGAAATATAAAGACCAATTTTATTCATTCTCCTAGTTCATGGAGGCTCCTTGTGGTATATTTTGTGACCAAAAGGCACTATAGCTGAAACACTGACATTTATGGATGCAGTTTTATGTAATAAACAGAAGTTCAATTATCTTAAATGGGCTCTCTTAAATGCTGTATCCAAAGCAAACTCTAATTTAGGCTGATTTCTCCTCAAATGTAAAATGGAGAAGTGCCAAGTCTCTTGCTTTAAAATACTTGATATGATATTTTTTCCCTTTGAAATATAACTCTCAGCCCATCTCTCCCTCCCTCCTTTGCTCTCCCCTTAAACATGTAGGTGAAAACACAAGTGATTAAAATCTGGTTCCTGCTCTCAGAATCCAGGGTATGTACATACAGTTTGGCATGCAATCAAATAACCATAATATAGTGTGAAATAACTATTAGAGAATGTGAATATACTATAATGTGAATGTAGTATTCAAAATACTGTAGGATCATAGGAAAGGAGTGATCAGCTCTGTCTGGAAGAGGTCAGAAGGTAACAGATGAGATATGATATAGACTTTTAATGATGAGACAGAAAGTATGCAATGGTTTGCCATATTAAAAGAAACAAGTCATAGGAGGAAGATAATTTAGTTACAGGTCAGAGTTCTTGAAACTTATTTATTTAATTTTACCAACAGCCCACTTTGACATTGAAAGACATCATTTGACCTGAAGTTGTATAGGATTTCAATAAATTATTCTGTCCTAATGAGCATCAATTTAGCTTTTAAAATAACAAAATAAATTAGGAGCATTTCAACTGCAATTTCAAGAGAAAGAAAAGGAAGCAGTGATGGAAGAATCACAAAGCAAAACTCTCCCTGTCACTGCTCAGAGAGGCAACTGTAATATTCAATAGTTTCCAGTTCAGCTTAACTGTGATTGATTTTGTGGCAATTAAAATGTACAAACAATAAATTTATTCACATGAGTTAATGTGATTGCAGCTTCAGAACTAATAAAGGACAGTTTGAATGCTTTCAGACCTGAATTCTGTTTCCATTTTCTTTGCATTTATGGTCACATTAATCATGAACTTAGAATAGAAAAAATGTTGTTATATGATACACTTTGACTGTATTAATTGCACTTTTAAGATAAAAGATTCTGAAGTTTGTATTTAATTCTGATTAATTTCCATAATAGAACATTGCAGTTAAAAAATGTTAACTTCAGCTTAACTGTATTTTCAATTTATTATCAACCAAATATACTGAAAGTTAATAAAAATTCCATCCATAGAAAACAAATGTACGAAGTCTTATTTTAATTTCTAGGGAGAATTTGAATGAGTGTGAAATGATATTATATAACCCAATTAAAATATGCATTTTTAAAAATTCCAATCCTGGGTTTTCTTGAAATAATCTGGTGTCAGAAAGACTAGACATAATTTAGCATACTTAGACATAACTTTTTAGCATTTAAAATGGCTATCATCTCTCTGAAAAGAGGTGGATTATAAAAAAGGTGGAATAAGTAAGAGGAGGGATGGTGGGGTGAAAAGACATCACTGCATACAATTTAGAGTTGGGAAAGTATATAATATATGATCTAGAAGACAGACTTCCTCAATTAAAAAAATCCAAGCTAGGAATCCCTCTACTCCCCTCCCAGCTACCATCCTCCACCCCTATATAAATGGGAAGATCCAGACCATAGGATAGAGACTAGTCTCTAAAGTCACTTCCTTTCTTAATCATTCCACAGATACCATTTGCAAAGTTTCTATATGTCAGAAAAGCAGATGAATAAAAAATGGCCCTTTTACCTAAGGTCTTATGACCCAGTATGAGTAGACAGATCTCATGAAGCCTAGAATCATGCTGATGAAAAGGAGGGAAGAGATTTGAGTCATATTTCTAAAGGAGATAGGAAAATCTCAAATAGAGACCTGAGAAATGCCATTTTTTCCTTCCTGCTTTGGGCTTCTTCAAGCTGGAGGTACTCTGTTTCAACATTCTCCATAAATGTCTTATTCTCTTCTGCTCTTTGGTCCAAAATTATCATCATAATTTCTTCAAATGAGAAAACTAAAATAAACAGATATGGATGTTTCTCTTTTCTTCCTTCTCTAATCCATCATTTGAACCCATTTCTATTTTATTCTCTACTTTCATTCATAGCTTTGATATCCATTCTTCTCTTTCCTTTTTGAAACATTTAATGGCCTTTTTTGTATGCAAATGTTCTATAAAGAATAGAACATTTACATGAAAGTAAAAAAAAGAAAAATAATGGGGGAAAATCATTGAGCTAACTTACCAAGAATATATTTTACTATCCTGTGGATAGCTTAGATCTACCCCATGCTCTCTCCTGAGCCAGTCTGACCTCTACATTTTTATTTTCTCATACTTCCATTCACTTAAAAAAATATTTCCCTTTATAAATGCCCACTTTTTTTTTCCCTTTGGCAGATTTAACTTTTGGCAAAAAGAAGCATATCACATGGAGATTTTTTTAACAGTAAAAAACACAGAGTGAGCATTCAATACATAAATATTAAAACAAAGTCACTAAGGAAAAGAGTTAGGCACTAGAGAGCAAATTCTACAGGGTATAAGCACTAAAAGCTATTAATTAAAGGAAAAACTTTTACTTTTATTGTACAATAACTCAACTATTATTTATCATAAATTACTTTTAACCATGTCATAATTTGGTGATCTTGAACTTTTAGAACTATATAACCTAAGAATCATATCTATCACATCTATGACAGGGATATCATTATACATAAGAAGAAGAGCTATTGTGCTTTGCTAGCCAAGAAAATCCCTAAATTAGCAAAAAGTTGTGATGCCTCATCTTCCAAGTCTAACGAAATGCTAAATGAGACAACGGATAAAACACGAGTTGCCCACAAAAGTTCTGATGAGATCAGTCATGAAGTTTGATGTCCAGTTGTCATTCCATCTCACTTCAAGATTTCTGCAGAAGACTAATGAACTTTTGTGTATGGAATGGCTCATTCCTTGGAGAATGGAGCAATGACTAAGGAGAAAACCAGTAATATTGCAGTTATTATGTGCAATAGGGTCAATAGAGAGTAATAAAAATCAATATAAAAGGTAATAGAAGGAGCAAAACTTGGAAAAGTTCTGGATGAATCAATAGAAGTAGTGGACTGGGAGCATGTGAGGTTTTAGAGGAGCAAATACTTAGTGACTGACTAACAGGTTGTTTAACATTCTTGCCACTTATTTTATCCTTAGGGATTCTGTGTCTGTCAGCAGTGATCCACTATAGAGAGCAGCTACCAAGTTTCTCAACTTGGAGTTTTATTAATGCTTAGTTCCTCTTTCTGTTCTTAACATAATAAATAGCCCACTTTATGGTATCTCAGAAACTTTTGAATGAATTACCATATAAACAATCTGCAACTGCAAGGACTTCAAATATTTCTTTTTTAACTTTGCAAAGTCAGGACTTAAATCCACTCTTCAAGTAATAGTGAGGATCCCTATTCATGATGACCCCCTCTCTCATCATCTTGATCTCTATAGGAAGTTTTGGAAGCCTAAGAATATGAAATTTTAACCGACCTTCATTTCTTCCAAGACCTTTGTAACCTAGTAGTTTTGATTATTAGCTTTGTATCTAAACATATGTCATAACACCTGGATAGTGACTGGATTAGTCAGGCCCCTAGCAGGAAACAGGCATGATGGTCTGATGGGAGAAATAAATAAGAAAAAAAAATATTTATAGATGTGTGACAAGGTGTGAGGAACAAACAAGGGATAGTGCAGCACTTCAGGGCTAGCAAGATCAGGGATTCCTTACTACACAAGGCTTTTCCCAAAGGAAAAGCTTAAGAAATGTTTATTGAGATGTTGAAAGCATAAGTGCCTCTATGAACAGGGCCACTTGATAGGAGCTGTAGCCTTTAGTAAAGGGATAAATCCACCCTGTGAAGACCTGGCAGAAAGTGAACTGGGGATTAAATATCCCAACTTCCTCTTCTCCTCCCTTTTCATATCTTGATGGCTTCTTCATTTGTCTAAACTCAGAAAGCCAAAGGGAAAAGGAACCACACATGTCAGCCTTCTAGGATTTATAGAAAGGTAGGGAAGAATAAAGAGGGGTTCTAGAGGACAAACATAACATATTTGGCACAGAAGATCCTTTCATAATTTGTTAAGGCAGCATAGTAAACTCTGGCAGGCACTGTAAATTCATTTGCAACAGTTTAAATTTTCATTGCTAACATTGTAGAGCTACTTCCCCCTCTCTCAAATATCTTTAATACAATATAAAAGGGGTTTTTTATAAAAGAATTATGAGAATTGATTTAGGGATATGGGCAACATTATAAAATTGGAAATATTGGCTTTGGTTCCATTAATCTAGTTTTCTCCTTTCCTTGTTCACCGAAGCTTAGGGCTTTCAAGATGGTCCTCTCTCTCATAATATGAACCTCTAGAGCTACTGAGAAATGAGATCATCTAGCTAGTCTTTTTCTCTCCCAAACCAGCTATCAGTGAATAGTGATGATGATTTAAGCTTATAAATCTTCACTAATGCCTTGAAGTTCATCAAAGCCCAATACCTTTCCCTTACATTTCAGAAAGCCAAGTATGGAATATAATTTTGATGTCTCGGAAAGAAGAAAGAAAACTATCATACAAATGCTCAGAAAGCCATGCCCAGTAAGCCACGATCCTTGGGATAGTCATAGTGCTGTTCATCAAATATTTGTGGCTCTCCTAGACATGTGGTGTCATTGTATTTCCTTGCCCATTGTGGTTAGGTTATGGTTAGGTTTGCTTTGTCCAACAATGTGTGTTAATTATAGGAGGAAACTTTAAAATCCAATGCATGATTCACATTGTTATCTCCTTCTCCCTGTCATGGTACTAAGCAATGTTCCAGATAGTGACTTCTCTGATAGCCAGGATCCTGAACTGAGTATAACTTGATGCAAATATGCCATCAGCAAGCAATACATCTCAATTGTTTCCAAGACTCTGAAATTTGGTGTTATTTGTTACGATGGCATTACATAGCCCATACGAACTAATACCAATCCTCAGGGGACTAATTTACACCACTAATATCTTGTCTCTACACAATGACACCTTGATTTCCTCCAAATCCTGATTTTTACTATTTTGTTTTTAAAGACCAAAAATATACTCAGGAGCATGTGCATATTGTGAGCTGATATATCTGGGATGTGGAAGGCTCAAGAAATTTCTGGAATATTAAACATACACACTTAAGTGATTATTTTATATTTCACAAGTCAAAGATACAAAAAAATGGTGTGAATAGTGTCATTATATAAACTAACAGGTATGCTATCAACAGAACACACAAGGACATTTCTAAAAGTGTGTTTCTAGAAAAATGTCTTATAGTTCCTCAGAGGAATTTGGAAATATTCCCGCTCCGGAAAATCAAATCCTTAAATTATGAGGTTGGAAGGTTACCTCTGATATTCCTATATTATTGGTCTCATGAGTTCTTCCTATGGTTTTTTTTTTTTTTTTTTTTTGCTTCTTAAACCTTCTAGAGCTTTTTAAAGTTGAAGCTAAGTCTTTCAGAAATAACACAAGAGGGAAACAAGAAAACAAAAAACTCTGAAAATAAAGGTAATTTAGCTCTGAATATAATAACTAAAGGGACATAAATATCTCAGAGAATGATTTTCTGTTTCAACCATGACTGTTCTATGGAGTGGAGAAAAAAACACGGATCACATTAAAACAAAATTAATCAGCTGAAACATACTACATATGCCTCAGTGATTAACAAGAATATTTTATTTCTATCAGTTATGCAAATGAGAACAAGGTATTTTAAGGTTTTCCCAGTTCACATATTAATTCAGAATATATGAAACAATCTAAATGAAAATGATCTAGAGCTATATCTCAAAAAGTCTGTGAACATGCACAGCATTATAAACTCATTGATCTTTTTGTGCTATATTAGCCCATTCTCATCAGAAAGTTTACCATTAAAACAAATTTCAGCTAAATAAAGAAGCCCTTTGCTTTTAAAGAGGAGTGAAATCTTTGCTAATCTTTGATGGATTTTAGCCCACAGTTTACATTCAATGTTCTCAAATTTCAGTGAACATCAAATTTACCTTGGCGCTTACTGAAAATGCAGCCTCCTCCGTGACTCCAAAGAGTGTGATTTGGTGGTCAGGGGTCAAATTTCTCAGGTTATTTCTAATGCAAGTCTACTCATTATGCATTGAGAAACATACCCAAGACAGAGCCCTTACAAAGGTACTGGACATTGATTTTATCCATTTTCATCATGCATTTTTAGTGAACATGCTTCCTATAAAATCCTCTTCTCTAACAACAAAGGAGAAAAGAACATATCCTATTGATTTATTTTCCTTGATGAAGAGTAAACTATTCATTTTTTATTAGATGAGTAAACATTTATTATTCAAGTCACATGTTATCTGACATTTCTTGCAAGCAAATAACTCCTTAGAAATTCTGTGATTGTGAAAATTAGACTGTTATAACTTACTGTATTTAAGATTGTGTTAATTGCCTCTGACTTTGAACTCAGACACCCCTAACTTCATCCATTGTTTCCTACGAGAATAATCTTCAAACTTTACACTGATTAGACCATTTTGTTAATGTTTTATAAAAACTTTCCTGCCACAGGCAATGCCTTTGTAAGTGTATCTCTTTGTATTTTACTTGAATTCTAGGAGCTCTCTTATTTTCTCTGGGAACCTCTGAGATATTTCCTGAACATATAAAAACATTGTTCAGTTTTACAGATTATAGAAATAAATGGACCTTACTTATTGCCACTTGGTCAGCTTCCTTTGCATTTCTATTTGTTTCTTCTTTAAAAACATAAGAAATACACAGTATAGAAATTGAAAAATAGCAAAAAAATGAATAAATGAATGACCACCCCCAAATCCTTCCACAAAGATATAACCACTGTTAAATTTTGGCCTCTATTATATACTTTTAGAATTTGTATCCTGTGTACATATAATTTTTTAAAATAAAAAAGTGTGATAAATATAATTTACACTACTGTACGTTATATATGAAAGGTAAGAGAGTAAATCCTAAGAGTTCTAATCACAAGGAAAAACAATTTTTTTCTATTTCTTTAATGTTGTATCTATATGAGATGATGGATCGATGTTCACTAAATTTATTATGATAACCATTTCATTATGTATGCAAGTCAGATAATGCTGTACACCTTAAACTTACTTATACAGTGTTGTATGCCAGTTATATCTCAATAAAACCAGAAGAAAAATAACAAAAACAAACAGATCAATGTTCTACATCTGCTCTGTAACCTGCTTTTTTCCTTTTTACCTGTTTCCTCTTCAATACTTACCACCTACTCCTCTGTGTTATCCTCCCTCTTTTGTTGTTGTTGGTGCTTCCAGGCTTATTGAGATATAACTGACCTGTAACACTGCATAAGTTTAAGGTGGACATCTGTGATGATTTGATACATGTATAGATTACAAAATGTTTACCACAACAAGGTTAGTTAATACATCCTTCTCCTCAAATAATTACCTTATTTTTTGGTGTTATTGTTACAGTGAGGATAGTTAAAATCAACTCTCACGGAACCTTTCAAGTATACAATACAGTATTGTTAGCTCTAGTCATCATGCTATAGTCTACATTAGATCCCTGGACCTTATTCTCCTTATAACTGTACATTTGTCCCCACTGACCAACATGTCCCCATTTCTCCCACCTCCCCAGCCTCTGGCAACCTATTCTCTGTTTCTATGAGTCTGATGTTTTTAGATTCCACATGTAAGTGAGATCATACAAGGTTTGTCTTTCTCTGTCTGACTTATTTCACTTAGCATAATGCTACCTCAAAGTCCATCTATGCTGTACAAATGGCAAGATTTCTTTCTTTTATATGACTGAATAATATTTTATCATACACACACACACACACACACACACACACACACACACACACACACCTCTCACATTTTTGTCATCTCTTTATCTGTTGATGGACACATAGGTTGTTTTCATGTCTTGGCAATTGTGAGTAATGCTGCAATGAACACAGAAGTGTAGCTATCTCTTCCAGATAGTTATTTCATTTCTTTTGGATATATGCCAGAAGCGGGATTGCTAGATCATAAGGTAGTTCTAATTTTAAGTTTTGAGGAACCTCCATCCACACTGTTTGTCATAGTGGCTACACCAATTTACTTTCCTACCAACAGTGCACTAGGGCCCCCCTTTCTCCATATCCTCGCCAGCTCCCTGTTTTTAGAGCCAAAGGGGCAAATGTTTCAGTTAGATGCATTTACATTCTTTCCTTTTTGTAAACATAGACTCTTCTCTAAAAGGCAACCAAGAGATTTTGTTCAGGGAGCCAGGGTCCTCTGCTGAGTAATGAGGCTCTTCTACAGTTCTTTAGAGTCTGATCACTGTCACTCTTATGTACATTCTTCTGCCAGTGATATATATTCTCACTACAAGTCACTGTCTTTCATTAGTTGAGATCACAATCCCATGGTTTTAAAGGCACATGAATCTTGTGGTAGAGAACTTGTTTCCTTTGGCGGAGCTTCATTACATGGTATATATTTTCAATGTACTTGATGATGAGCCTGAACAATCTTGTTTTTAACAAGCTGAGGATTTCTAAAGAGGTGATCCCAACATGTATGTACTGATAAGTTTTAAAGTAAGAACTATCTCAGTTATAATTTTAGATGGATCATGGCATATGCACATGTAGAAAAGGAAAGACTAGCATGTTAATAAGTCAAATAGACATTGGATGTGCATATGAAAGAGAAGAGACAAAATGTCAAAATGTGAACAAGAAGGTATGCTCCTATACCTATAGCTCTGTTTCTCCTCCCAAGCCCTTATCAATGCTTATTAAAGGGTCTGGCTGGGTAAGTGAATTAGAGTAAAAATAATAATAATAACAGCTAACATTTCTCCAGTGCTAAGCATGTACCAGGCACTGTACTGAGAACTTTAGGAGTCATGTCATTAAGCCTCCCAACAACCCCGCGATTACTTCACTGAAGTTAAGTAACTTAGCCAAGGTTACAGAGTTAGTAAGTGACGGCCCTGGCAGTCAGGATCCAGAGCCTGTGCTCTAAACCACCTCACTGTGATAATGTTATCAATAATAATCTATGTTCTAAAAATGTTGCTTCTTAGCCTCTACTTTCAGAAACTATCATTAGTTCTTGATTCACTCAATTCTGAGACCCTTGTCCACAGGGATGATGGAGTTTCTCTTATGCAAAACAACTTACTATTTCTCAGTTGATATCTACCATGTTCCTTCCAATGTCCCCCAGGGACAGACGGTCCCTGCACCTCATCCTGACCACGCTGAGGATTTCAGTTAAAGCCACAGATTGAGCTCCACAGACACAGACACAGCATAATCTGGCATAGTTTGGATTTGGCTCTGTTGGAAAAGGAATAAACTGGAGAAATAACTATATACACAGTAGTAGGCTTGTGAAGGAGACGAAACTATGTCACCATCTGTGGTGCTCTAGAAACATTTAAAATAATTAAATATTTTATTGCTCACTAGTTTCATCTCAATAAAGTGTGTAGTATCCACATGCAATTACATCTAAAAAATATAATACGTTGTATAGGAAACAGTATTCTGAGCTGTCCAAGAAACTTGAAATTCAAAATTCGGAGGCAAATCTCAAACAAAAATTTAAGGATGTGAAGGAAAAAAAAAAATGCACCAGCTTCTACCTAATGACAAAGTTACCTCTTGGTGGCAACATTTTTTAAGATGAAATCCTATGGCTACAATTCTTTTCTTTATTATCTTTTAACCCAGAAGGAGAAAGACCATGATTAAGGGTTAAGATTTACTACCTCACATTTCTAAAGGTATTTACATTCAAAACAGGAGATATTCTACTTGATCTCAGATGTGATTAATTCTGTATTTGTGATCTGTACAAATACATAGTACTTGAGAAGACATGTTGAAATTTTAGTATTATTCAATAAGACAGAGTAAGATATAAAGTAATATGGAAAATGCATGATTTTATGATTTGGGAAAAAGGTTTTTCTTTCATCCAAGGATCCTAGGGAATGCATACTTTTCATTTGATCTTGAATAAACTTATTATGATTATTGCTAGCACCAGGTTACAGAATGAAACACAAGTGAAAGAAACCCATATCTTGCAGCTACTCTGAAGAGTCAGAATAGCAAATTTCGAACCGCAGAAACTGAATCTGCTCTGCAGTCCTTTTTGCACTGTTTCTCCAGTATGTTGTCACACATATCCAAGTATTTACATTGTAAAAAGTATACTGTAGAATTTAAAACACTGGAACTCTTGACCATTTTAAGCTGTGTTGCAGAGGATCATAATGTTAAAAACACAAATTTTGAACAAGGTCTAAATCCCTAACACTCATTAGCTGTTTGTCCTTAGGCAACTGTTTAATTAACATCCACCCAGTCAGACAAGCCTTGGCTTTTTTCTTTTTTCTCATTATCTCACTCACGCAACTACTAAGTCTTGCCAAATCTATTTCCTAAACTTCCCAACTCCATTCACTTGTCTCTGTCCTTTTTGTCATTACCTGCTCCAAGGCACTATGATCTTTCTCCTTCACTCCTGCAAAAGCTTCCTAACTGATGCCTCTCCATCCTCTTGTGTTGTTTTCTAGCCCATTCCCTAAATATCAACCAAGGTGATCTTTTTACAGTGCAAATCTGATTCCAGTTTACACCCAATTAAAAGAAACAAGCAAAATACAAATAAGTAAATAACCCTCCTGTCTCCACTTTTCCTTTGGGCTACAATCTAAAATTAATAGGTGGTTTGCAGGAAGGCCAAGCATGATCCAGTCTCCTTTCTCTATTTCTTCTACCTGTACTGCAGTTGCACTAGCTGCCTTTGATTTTTCTAAAATGTTCCAGACTCCTTTTCCATCTTAGTACTTTTGCAGATGTTGCTCTCTCTCCTTCGAATAACTTATCCTCACCCTCCCTAAACCACTGCCAACCTCTCCTTGACTGTCTCTTATTCTTCATGACTCAAAAACCTTCACTGAAATTACAGACTACATCAGGTTTGTCTGTTACATAATCTCATACTGCTCTGGATTTCTCTGTAGCACTTGTCATAATTGATCTGTTCTCTAATTAGCTTCATAGGATTTCACCAGTGAATTGATGGAAATTCCACACCCCATCAAATTATAAATTCAGTGGGATTAAAGGACTCTGCAAAGGAAATAACAGGCAGTTCTTCAATAACTGTTGAATAAATGAGTGGAACTCTGAACCTCAGGTTCCCCTCTGTGGAATTGAATAATAATAATTATTATGTTTATTTTGTAGGATTTTAATGAAGATTGATGAGATATCATGCCTAAGGCACAGAGCATAGGGTCTTTCACAAAGTAAACACTAAATTTGTTGCTTTTTTACCTAATAGAATTTTAAATATCTGTCAGTTCCTGTGATGGTACAACTTACATTATTTATTTATTTTTACTTTTTTAGGTAATAATAATTAAAAGTATGGAAGAAAAGACAAAATGAATCACTTTAAATACTTAGAAGCATACACTAACAATGAAAGGTCAGAAAGTGAAATTAAGAAAAGAATCCCATTTACCATTGCAACAAAAAGAATAAAATACCTAGGAATAAACCTACCTAAGGAGGCAAAAGACCTGTATGCAGAAAACTATAAGATACTGATGAAAGAAATCAAAGATGACATAAAGAGATGGAGAGATATACCATGTTCTTGGATTGGAAGAATCAATATTTTGAAAATGACTATAGTACCCAAAGCAGCCTACAGGTTCAATGCAATCCCTGTAAAATTACCAATGACATTTTTCACAGAATTAGAACAAAAATTTTACAATTTGTATGGAAACAAAAAGACCCTGATAACAAAAGCAATCTTGAAAAGAAAAACAGAGATGGAGGAATCAGGCTCCCTGAGTTCAGACTATACTAGAAAGCTACAGTCATCAAAATAGTATGGTACTGGCACAAAAACAGTAATATAGATCAATGGGACAAGATACAAAGTCCAGATATAAACCCGTGCACCTATGGTCACCTAATCTATGACAAAGGAGGCAAGAATATACAATGAGAAAAAGACAGTCTCTTCAATAAATGGTGCTGGGAAAACTGGACAGCTACATGTAAAAGAATGAAATTAGAACACTCCAGAACACCATACACAAAAATAAACTCAAAATGGATTAAAGGCCTAAATGTAAGGCCAGACATTATAAATCTCTTAGAGGAAAACATAGGCAGAATACTCTATGACATAAATTACAGCAAGGACCTTTTTGATCCACCTCCTAGAGAAATGGAAATAAAAACAAAACTAAACAAATGGGACCTAATAAAACTTAAAAGCTTTTGCACAGCAAAGGAAACCATAAACAAGACAAAAAGATAACCCTCAGAATGGGAGAAAATATTTGCAAACGAAGAAACTGACAAATGATTAATTTACAAGCTGCTCATGCAGCTCAATATCAAAAAAACAAATAACCCAATCCAAAAATGGACAGAAAATCTAAATAGACATTTCTCCAAAGAAGATATACAGATTGCCAACAAACACATGAAAGGATGCACAACATCACTAATCATTATAGTAATGCAAATCAAAACTACAGTGAGGTACCACCTCACACCAGTCAAAATGGCCATCATCAAAAAATCTACAAACAATAAATGCTGGAGAGAGTGTGGAGAAAAGGGAACCCTCTTGCACTGTTGGTGGGAATGTAAATTGATACAGCCACTATAGAGAACAGTATGGAGGTTCCTTAAAAAACTAAAAATAGAACTACTATATTACCTAGCAATCCCACTACTGGGCACATATCCTGAGAAAACCATAATTCAAAAACAGTCATGTAGGGCTTCCCTGGTGGCACAGTGGTTAAGAATCTGCCTGCCAATGCAGGGTACACGGGTTCGAGCCCTGGTCCGGGAAGATCCCACATGCAGTGGAGCAACTAAGCCTGTGCGCCACAATGACTGAGCCTGCGCTCTAGAGCCCGTGACCCACAACTACTGAGCCTGAGTGTTACAACTACTGAAGTCCACGTGCCTAGAGCGTGTGCTCCACAACAAGAAAAGCCACCACAATGAGAAGCCCGTGCACCACAAGGAAGAGTAGCCCCCACTCGCAGCAGCTAGAGAAAGCCCATGCGCAGCAACGAAGATGCGATGCAGCCAAAAATAAATAAATAAAATTAAAAAAAAAAAAGTCATGTACCACAATGTTCATTGCAGCACTATTTACAATAGCCAGGACATGGAAGCAACCTAAGTGTCCATTGATAGATAAATGGATAAAGAAGGTGTGACACATATACACAATGGAATATTACTCAGCCATAAAAAGAAACGAAATTGAGTTATTTGTAGTGAGGTGGATGGACTTAGAATCTGTCATACAGAGTGAAATAAGTCAGAAAGAGAAAAACAAATACCATATGCTAACATAGATATATGGAATCTAAAGAAAAAGACTCTGAAGAACTTAGGAGCAGGACAGGAATAAAGACACAGATGTAGAGAATGGACTTGAGGACATGGGGAGGGGGAAGGGTAAACTGAGACTAAGTGAGAGAGTGGCAATGACATATATACACTACTAAATGTAAAATAGACAGCTAGTGGAAAGCAGCTGCATAGCACAGGGAGATCAGCCCAGTGCTTTGTGACCACCTAGAGGTGTGGGATAGGGAGGCTGGGAGGGAAACACAAGAGGGACGAGATATGGGGATATATTTATACGTATAGCAGATTCACTTTGTTATACAGCAGCAACTAACACAACAATGTAAAGCAATTATACTCCAATAAAGATGTTTAAAAAAAGGGAAAAAAATAATTTTAAAAAAATAAATAAAAATAAAAGAATGAAATTAGAACACTCCCTAACACTATACACAAAAGTAAACTCAAAATGGATTAAATACCTAAATGTAAGGCTGGACATTATAAAACTCTAAGAGGAAAACATAGGCAGAATACTCTTTGACATAAATCACAGCAAGATCTTTTTGATCCACCTTCTAGAGTAATGTAAATAACAAATATAAACAAATGGGATCAAATTAAACTTAAAAGCTTCTTCACAGCATGGGAAACCATAAACAAGATGAAAAAACAATCCTCAGAATGGGAGAAAATATTTGCAAATGAACCAACTGACAAGGGATTAATCTCCAAGATATACAAACAGCCCTTGCAGCTCAATATCAGAAAAACCAAACAACCCAATCAAAAAATGGACATAGGATCTAAATAGACATTTCTCCACAGAAGACATACAGATGGTCAAAAAGCACATAAAAAGATGCTAAACATCACTAATTATTAGAGAAATGAAAATTAAAACTATAATGAGGTATCACCTCACACTGGTCAGAATGGCTGTCATCAAATATCTACAAACACTATATGCTGGAGAGGGTGTGGAGAAAAGGGAACCCTCCTACATTGTTGGTAGGAATATAAATTGATACGGCCACTATGGAGAACAGTATGGAGGTTCCTTAAAAAACTAAAAATAGAACTACCATATGACCCAGCAATCCCACTTCTAGGCATATACCCAGAGAAAACCATAATTCAAAAAGATACATGCACCCCAATATTCACTGCAGCACTATTTACAATAGCCAAGACCTGGAAGCAACCTAAATGTCCATCAACAGAGGAATGGATAAAGAAGATGTGACACATATATACAATGGAATATTACTCAGCCATAAAAAAAGAACAAAATAATGCCACTTGCAGGAACATGGATGGACCTAGAGATTGGCATACTGAGTGAGGTAAGTCAGACACAGAAAGACAAATATCATATGATGTCACTTACACGTTGAAACTAAAAAAAGGGTACAAATGAACTTAGTTACAAAACAGAAGTAGAGTCACAGATGTAGAAAAGCTATGGTTACCAGGCGATATGGTGGGAGGATAAATTGGGAGATTGGAATTGACGTATACACACTACTATATGTAAAGTAGACAACTAATAAGAACCTATTATAAGAACCTATTATAAGTACCTATTATAGCACAGGGAACTCTACTCAATACTTTGTAATGGCCTATATGAGAAAAGAATCTAAAAAAAGAGTGGATATATGTATATGTACAATTGATTCACTTTGCTGGACACCTGAAATTAACACAACATTGTAAATCAAATATACCCCAATAAAAATTTAAAATAAATAAATATTTAGAAGCAAGTCACCTTTTTGGTATATACCTAGCATAGTAGATCAAAACTATCAGTGTTTACTATTTTTGAAAGAATTAATAGGGCCTTTTATATTAGTATTGATTAAAATATAAATGTATATCTAACACTGGAGAACTATGTAAATTACCAAAAAATGTAAACTGGTTTATAACACAATGCTTTAAGTTACTTGATTGGTCTAGGAAATCATTTCTTTTTATTGTGATAGCACATTGAGAAAAATAAAAAGAATACATGTTGATTACAGTAAGACAGTGAAGTGTCTCTCATGACATTTTTGTGGGTAAGATAGAGGATTATGGTCATACTGGTGGATTCATAATGTGCTGATTTCAACTGATGCTGATCAGAAGAGAGTTCTCCATTCCAGTCCCTGTCCTGTTCATTTTTATTAATAAATTCCTTAAAGACAGAGAAACTAAGCTTCTCCTGTGAGGATATTACTTGGAGCTGAGGATGAGGGTGTGGGGGCAGGGAGCGAGATAGCTAGTCTATTTACTGGCAGAATTGATTAAGATCTAAAAATAACTTGAAAGGATAGACTAAAGGGAAACAATTAAAAATAGCATTAAAATGTTGCATGGGTTTGAAAGTTGTACAAAAATACAAAGTTGGAAGGACTAGCCTGGGTAAAAAGAACCTGGAATTAGAAAAACCCTACAGCTTTTAATGGTTAATGATGTGACTCGTAGTAAAATTTAAACAACAGCAGCCACACACACACAAAAAAAATCAGTTTAAAACTACCATAATGCAATTTTAGATTTATTAATAGACATACAAGCATGTACAGAGTTGGAAAGCATTTTGCCTACAAAATTTCAGGTTTCACATTTAAAAGTCTTTTTGTTAAAATGCAGGCAGAAGAGGAAGGACATCCATTAAAAAATGTATTGCATACTTACCTCACATAAAAACTTACATGCTAAGGTGAACTTCAAGAGGGGAAAAGCATAGTTCTTGATTCCAAGGAATTTACAGTTTCAAAAAGGAGAGGATCCAAATGTAGATAACCATAACATAAATGAGAAAAGAGAATCAGAAAAGAAAGGAAAGCTAAACATGCTGATACTGAAAAGAAGGAGATTTAGTTCCTTCTGATTATGAAGAATAGATGACTCCCAGGTGGAGGTGACATTTAACCTACACTTTGAATGACTGGTAGGCTTAGACACGAAGGGAATCATATGCCAGATAGAAGAAAGAGTGTGAGAAAAGTATGGCTGCAGTAGTAACTATGGTGAGTTTGAGAATGGTGAGTTATCTAGTTCAACTAAAATGTAGGGCAAGTCAAAGGAAGTGGCAAGAGAAAGAGAAAAGCAATTCCACTAGTAGTAGAAACCATCGATGGCATGTCAAGGAGATAGAATTTATTTTGTGGGCAATGGTGATCATATATATAAATGTACATATGTTTGAAGAGTCAAAGTCTTGCTACATATTTAAGAGCTACAATCTTGACTGGGAGAAGTCTCAATTCTGAGATTGATTATAGAGAAGTAAATTAAGTTACATAACCAGTGGAAATGTCTAGCAGTTTCTGCCTGTCTTAGAAAACTGGCTGTGGCTGAATCTCTTTTCCTTACTCCTCTGGTCACTGGGTTGAAGGAGGGAGGGTTGGGACTGTTTTTGAATCCTTAGATACACAGCGACCACCATTCCACATCATTCATGCATTACACCATCATCTGTATACTATTTTCTATGGAGTCTGCACCAATTTACATTTCCACCAACAGTGCATGACGGTTCCCTTTTCTCCACATGCTCACCAGTACTTGTTACCTCTTGTCTTTTTTATAATAGCCATTCTAACAGGTGTAAGATGATATCTCATTGCGGTTTTAATTTGTGATGATTATTGATGTTGAGCACTTTTTCATGTACCTGTTGCCTATTTGATTGTCTTCTTTCAAGAACATTATTTTTCTGCTATCATAAATCCATAGATTATGTGGATAGCATAGTGAGGACTGTCAGTTGAAGTGCTATTATTAAACAAACACACCTTTTATGTTTTCATGAATGTTTAAATATGTATATTAACTCTGCTAGAAGATATTCTGGAGGTTTTTATTTTATACTCTTTTTTATTAAAAAAAAAGTTAAGCCATGTAAAAATGAATGATTAATACTTATATTTGAATGGCACATTCTCCTCATTGATTTTGTCACTTAATTGAGGTGAATAGTATGAATAAGCCTGAGTTCTATCCTTTGTTTTGAATAGAAATGGTCTTATGAAATTTTCATGTGTTGAATAGGGCATCTGGAGAGTAGTTTAGGAGACAAGTATATCTTCAAAGTGAAAAGAGACACAAATTTTCAATGGAAGTGTGGAATTGTGTCAAATTGTTTAATAAAAATATAGATCTATGTATCTAACCAATAAAGCTCAATCATTAGTTCCAGGCCTTTAATGCTCCTCTATGTTTCATAACTACTCTATTTTGGAATGCTGTTTCAATGATTCACTTGATAATGTTCCTTAAGGACACTGCTGTCAAAATTATTTTCTCTCAATAGTTTAAAGTAATAACTCAAGAAAACCAATTATATTATAGAGGGGAAAAAAGAAGAGAAATGATAATGGAATGTTTATCTATCCTCTCAGGCTATGGTCTAACTACTGGAAAATAATGTTTAAAAGGAGGGAAAGAATGTCTACACAAACAATTTTGCCAAATTTTTATTTCTTTTAATTGAATTAAAGAGTGAATTCAATAAAACCATCAAAGAAAGTCCTTCAAATACTTAATATTCACCAAACTAAAAATTTTTTAATATTAAAATCTTTATCTTGCCACCAACAGTGTTGATTTTGAGTAGCAAGGGTCTCAGCCTCATTTTAAACCAGATGCTCACTAAATACATATGAGAACAAACCTTTATCAGCAATATGAACAGTGTCTCTGAATGGAAGAGAGCTAAGTATAAACATATATGTCTATGTTTGCACCTGGGCAGAATTTTGCTGTTCATCTGCATGAATATTTTGTTGTTATTATCTTATATTATAAAGAGATTTCTTTTAGAGTTCAAATTAGAGACATCTAGGCCTTTTCAATATTATAAATAAATGTTTAAATACAGCTTAAATGATTTAGCCATTTTCTATAGAATTCCAACTGAAAATGTCCAAAATAATGAACATCATTAAGTAATTACCAACATTAAATACTTTATATATTTACAAAAACATGTAATTTTTGTGTATATTACCTTTAAATTTTTGTAATGATAAAAATATACTGCAATGATTAAATTCAACAGATGAAAAACCCTAACTTCTAAAAGGTAGAGTATAAGAAAAATAGAAGTTTAAAATCACTACATAGATTATAGGGGAAGCTCTGAATTATTTTTCAAATGTGTAAAAGGTCAAATTCACATTTCTAGAAAATCATACCAGATTTCTCGCTAACACTGGAATATAATCATCAAAATGTGTGTTAAGCCCTCTATTTCATCTGTATTTTCATCTTATTTACATGCTTCGCTTAATTACTAATTTATCCAGTGCTTATATGTACTATGTCAAACACAATCACAACAAATAAGATAGATGAAATAATTACTGTTCTTATCTTTATATTGACATGTGATTTAGGATATTTCATTTATAAACTAAGTCTATTTTCAAACAATCATCCACATTTAACTATGTAAAGAGTAAATCATAATACATAGTACACAGACCCTGATCTCAAGGAGCCACAGGCTCTAAGGAAATAATTATAAAAAATAAAATAATAGAACAAAGTTTTCACAAACTACAGTTAGTAGAATACATGAGTCCCATGGGATTCTCTGTATTGTGTGAAAAATGGGTTTCACAGAGAGATATATATGGGAAACACTGTAAATTATATAGTCTACTCAAATATTCACAACGAACATGAGAACTGAAAAGGCTCTGATGATTCCTGGAATAAAAACACCTGTTTAATTTTATATAATATTTCTCAATTCTCAATTCTCAATTTCTCAATTTTTTTTGGACCAGAGGATAGTCCCTGCTCCCTTTACTCCTGCAGTAACACTTGTTATGATATCCTACAGAAGCCATTTCCTTGGAACTTGGTTTGAGGAGTATTTCAATAGAAGTATAAATTAGGCAAAGTGACGACATACAAGGTGAAGTGGTTGCATCTGGGTATCAGTAAACTTTCATAAACATGGAAATGACTGGGGTGGGTCTTAAAGAATGAGTAGAAGTCTGCTACACCCAAGAGAGAGAAGAGGAGTCTGGGCAAAATATAAGAGCATGTGTAAATTCCCAGAGTTGTGAAACAAAATGGAATGTAGTAGGGTGAGGGAGAGTGGTAGGAGTTCAAACTAAAATAACAGGCATAAGACAATCATAGGTTTTACATGTCTCCATTAAGACATGCACTTTGGGCTTCCCTGGTGGCGCAGTGGTTGACAGTCCGCCTGCCTATGCAGGGGGACAAGGTTTCGTGCCCCGGTCGGGGAAGATCCCACATGCCACGGAGCGGCTGGGCCCGTGAGCCATGGCCGCTGAGCCTGCACATCCGGAGCCTGTGCTCTGCAACGGGAGAGGCCACGACAGTGAGAGGCCCGCGTACCGCAAAAAAAAAAAAAAAAAAAGACATGTACTTTATTGTGCAAAATGCGGAAAACCAGATATCTGCAAATATAGAAAACGGGGGAGAGTTTGGGATTTGCATTCAAGATCAATGACTCATAAAATATACATAGTAGATTTGAGGAAGATGATACTGGAATAAGAACTCAAAAGGCAATATGTAATGTACTATAAACTTTTATAAATTGTTGTTAAAACCATTTTTATTTATTCAACATTTTCTCGGTATTTTCTATGTTCTGAGCAGTATGCTTAGTCATTAAGGATATGAGAGTGAATAATAAAGACTCCTTGCTCTCAAGAAATTAAACTTATTGGGAGAGGTAGTCATGTAAGAGGATAAAAAATAGTGAGGTACAGTTTCATCATTTAATTCTCTGTACTGTATAGCAGGTATTCAATTAATATTTTCTGTGTGTGTGAAATGGATGGATATATGAATGTTGGTGGTAATATCAATCTGCTATTAAAATATAGAGGAGAAATATGGTGTGAATTTTTGGTCTATCTGTTCTGCTTCAAAGTAAAAATGTGAATACAATCTATTAAATTATGAAAGAATGAAACATTCAGATGCAATTTTAATTCCAATACAAAGAAATTTCATTTTTGTTTCCTCTTTGATTTTAGAGATATTTACTTATAAAAAGTTTAAAATCACTATATAGATTACAGGGGAAACTGAATGTTTTTTTTTTTAAATAAAAAAGTTCAATCCACATTTCTAGAAAATCATACTGGATTTCTTGCTAACACTAGAATATACTCATTCAAATGTGTGTTGAGTCCTCTATTTTACTGATGCTACTGTTACTCAAGATATTTTTGGAACTCCTCTTTGGCAACTACCTTCAGAGCCCATGGCACATTATTTAAATAGCTTCTAATTCTGTGTTGAGCATCAGTGCTGTTAGTGCCATTTTGTTTTATCCTTCAGATGGCTCTTCTGAACCATGTAGATACTGAATATTGACCCATGCCTTTCAATTTTTGCTCCAGCCATTATGCAGTCTGTCTGCATTCATGGCAGGATGGGTAAAATTAGAGGACTGAAAAGACTAAGGTGGACCAACGGCTTGGAACTAGGCTGTTAACAACACATGTGAAAATTATTCTTGAGTAATAAGAGTGTCACTGGAAGTAAAGAACAGCCTTTTAAAGATGTTACTTAGAAAAACAAACATCGTGGGATGCACAATTTCCAGTTAAGACATTAGTCTTATTATTTCCCTTTATTAACTCTCAGATCCCCAAATTCACAAATAATAAATTTCAGTACATAAAAATACAAGCCAATTTTCTTTTCCTTGTATTTGTCAGTTTCCTTTTGTGATACTTTGCTAAAACTGTTTTTCAACACTTGTATTTAATTTTAAGCAGTGTCTGTTACCCCTCCCCCTAGGAAAAAAAAACACAAACATAAAGACCACCTTCAAAAGTGAACTCAAAATTTTGACAAGGACTGATACAATCCCTGCAGAAAAATGTATTTGAAAATCAATGAGCAGGCAAACAATGGGCATTAGCTGGCAGAGTAGAGATGAGGGAGCCTGTAACAAAAGTAGGTGCTCAAATGTTGCATTTTAAACAGATTTTTGTTATTTAGGATGCACACATGAGATACACACATGCACAAACACACACACACTTTGTATAGATTTTTGATCATGAAACTTCAAGATAGAGATACTTGAATTGAATGACATAAAATGAAAGTGTGGGAAGCAATACTGCAAAAGGAATGAATTCAAAGCAGTGAATTATCACAGTTAATTCCTTTAAATAGGTTTTTGCACTTGACAGAAATAATAGAAAATGGATTCTTCCCCATTATAAAGGATCACAAACATTTCTGAAACTACTTTTTCCCTTTGGGACAATTTTAATACAGATAAAGGAGATTTAGATGAATGAGTTAACAAAAAAACACTACTTAACCATCGGCTAGAACACACGCAATGTGGAATGTTTTCAACACCTCTCAGCTTCCTTAGCTGAATTTCAGAATGCAACCATTAGTATTAAGAACATAAACTAAGGATTTCCCCAAATCATTTTGTTCTTATCCTTGATGTTCCTAGTATATTTTCAAGCCCTTCACTAACTTTTTATATTGCTTTTCCATTTCCTGAAGTTTAAATTTCCTTTTGTTTGGCTTATGGGAAATTATCATGCTTGCCACATGGAGATAATATGAGTTATAGGAGAGTTATGGTGGGGACATTGGTTTAGGAACAAAAGACATTAACAGTTGAAGTGGTTCTGAGTTTACAGTTTTTCCTGAATATGAGGATTGCATGTCTGCTATTGTGTACTGGATTATCAAAGTAGTTCTATCTTTGTCTTAACTGCTCGACACTATAGGTAAGAGTGAATACATTCTTTTTGAGGGGGACCTTCAAGATGGTAGAGGAGTAAGACATGGAGACCACCTTCCTTCCCGCAAATACATCAAACATACACCTACATGTGGAACAACTCCTACAGAACACCTATTGAATGCTAGCAGAAGCCCTCAGGCTTCCCAAAAGGCAAGAAAATCCCCATGTACCTAGGGAGGGCAAAAGAAAAAAACAAAAGAATAGTGATGAGACCTGCACCTTTGGGAGCCATGAAGGAGGAAAAGTTTCCACACACTAGGGAGCCCCTTCACTGGCAGAGACGGGGGGGAAGGTGGGAGGGGGGAAGCTTCAGAGTCACAAAGGAGAGCACAGCAACAGGCTGTGGAGGGCAGAGTGGAGAGATTCCCACACAAAGGATCAGTGCCCACCAGCACCCACCAGCCTGAGAGGCCTGTCTGCTCACCTGCCGGGGCGGGCAGGGACTGGGAGCTGAGGCTTGGGCTTTGGAGGGCAGACCCCAGGGAGAGGACTGGGGTTGGCTGCCTAAAGACAGCCTGAAAGGGGCTAGTGCACCACAGCTAGCCGGGAGGGAGTCCGGGAAAAAGTCTGGACCTGCTGGAGAGGCAAGAGACCTTTGTTTCAGGGTGTGCAAGGAGAGGTGATTCCTTCCCAATGTGCCCACAGAAGGCAGAGCACTGCCTAAGCAAGCTGCAGAGATGGGCACAAGCTGTGGCTAACAGCTCGGGCCCCAGAGATGGGCATGAAACAGTAAGGCTGCTGCCACTGCCAGCAAGAATCCTATGTGCAAGTGCAGGATCCACACCCACCCCACCACCCCACCCCCAGGAGCCTGTGCAGCCCGTCACTGCCAGGGTACCGAGATCCAGGGACAACTTCCCCGGAAGAGCACACAGCGCACCTCAGGCTGTTGCAACATCATGCTGGTGTCTGCCGCCTCAGGCTCGCCCCACATTCCAATTATGACTACCGTACCCCTCCCTCTCCCCAGACTGAGAGAGCAAGAGAGCCCTAATCAGCAGCTACTTTAACTGTCTGGGCAGGGAACAGACACCTGAGAGTGACCTACATGCAGAGGCAGGGCCAAAACCATAGCTGAACCCCAGGAGCTGTGCAAACAAACAGAAAGGGAAATTTCTCTGTGCAGCCTCAGGAGCAGCAGATTAAATCCCCACAATCAACTTGATAAACACCGCATTTGAAGAATACCTGAATAGACAACAAATGTTCCCAAAATTCAGGCAGTAGACTTTTGGAGCAAATGTAGACATGGGGTTTGCCTTCTGCATCTAATTTGTTTCTGTTTTATGTTTATCTTAGTGTAGTATTTAGCGCATTATTATCATTGGTGGATTTGTGTATTGGTTTGTTTGCTCTCTTTTTAAAACATATATATATATTTTTTTCCTTTTTCTCTTTTTGTGTGTATGTGTATGCTTCTTTGTGTGATTTTGTCTGTATAGGTTTGCTTTTACCATTTGTCCAAGGGTTCTGTCAGTGCATTTTTCTCTTTTTGTATTTTTTTTTCTCTCTTCCTTTTCTTCTGAGCTGTGCAGCTAGCATGGTCTTGGTGCTTGGGCCAGGTGATGGCCTGAGTTTAAGGTGGGAGTGCCAAGTCCAGGACACTGGACCACCAGAAACTCTCGGCCCCATGTAATATCAATCAGCAAAAACTCTCCCAGAGATCATCATCTCAATGCTAAGATCCAGCTCCACGCAATGGCCAGAAACCTCCAGTGTTGGATGCCCCACGCCAAACATCTAGCAAGACAGGAACAAACCCCACCCATTAGCAGAAAGGCTGCCCAAAGTCATACTAAGTTCACAGACACTCCAAAACAAACCACTGGACGTGGCCCTGCCTACAAGAAGGATAAGAAACAGCCCCACCCAACAGAACACAGGCACCAGTCCCCTCCACCAGGAAGACTACACAAGCCACTGAACAAACCTCACCCACTGGGGGAAAAAGCAAAAATAATGGGAACGACGAACCTGCAGCCTGTGAAAGGAGACCCCAAACACAGTAAGTTAAACAAAATGAGCAAATAGAGAAATATGCAGCTGATGAAGGAGCAAGGTAAAAACCCACTAGACCAAACAAATGAAGAGAAATAGGCAGTCTATCTGAAAAAGAAATCAGAATAATGATAGTAAAGATGATCCAAAAACTCAGAAACATAATGGAGAAAATACAAGAAACATTTAACAAGGACCTAGAAAAACTAAAGAGGAAACAAACAATGATGAACAAAACAATAAATGAAATAAAAAATTATCTAGAAGGAATCAATAGCAGAATAACTGAGGCAGAAGAATGGATAAGTGACCTGGAAGATAAAATAGTGGAAATAACTGACACAGAGGAGAATAAAGAAAAAAAAAAAAAAGGAGAGAATTGAGGACACTCTCAGAGACCTCTGGGACAACAGTAAATACACCAACATTTGAATTATAGGGGTCCCAGAAGAAGAAGAGAAAAGGAAAGGGTCTGAGAAAATATTTGAACAGATTATACATGAAAACTTCCCTAATATGGGAAACAAAATAGTCAATCAAGCCGAGAAAGCACAGAGAGTCCCATATAGGATAAATCCAAGGAGAAACATACCAGGACAAATATTAATCAAACTATCAAAAATTAATTTCAAAGAAAAAATATTAAAAATAGCAAGGGAAAAGCATCAAATAACATACAAGGGAAACCCCATATGTTAACAGCTGATCTATCAGCAGAAACTCTGAAAGCCAGAAGGGAGTGGCAGGACTTATTTAAAGTGAAGAAAGGCAAAAACCTACAACCAAGATTACTCTATCCAGCAAGGATCTCATTCACATTTGACTGAGAAATTAAAACTTTTACACACAAGCAAGAGTTAAGAGAATTCAACACCACCAAATCAGCTTTACAACAAATACTAGAGGAACTTTTCTAGGCAGGAAACACAAGAGCAGCAAAAGACCTACAATAACAAACCCAAAACAATTAAGAAAATGGTAATAGGAACATACATATTGTTAATTACCTTAAATGTAAATGGATTAAATGCTCCAACCAAAAGACGCAGACTGGCTGAATGGATACAAAAATAAGACCAGTATATATGCAGTCTACAAGAGACCCACTTCAGACCTAGGGACACATATAGACTGAAAGCGAAGGGATGGAAAAAGATATTTCATGCAAATGGAAATCAAAGTAAGCTAAAGCAGCAATTCTCATATCAGACAAAATAGACTCTAAAATAAAGACTATTACAAGAGACAAAGAAGGACATTACATAATGATCAAGGGATCAATCCAAGAAGGAGATATAACAATTGTAAATATTTATGCACCCGACATAGGGGCACCTCAATATGTAAGGAAAATGCTAACAGCCATAAAAGGGGAAATCGACAGTAACACAATCATAGTAGGGGACTTTAACACCCCACTTTCACCAATGGACAGATCATCCAAAATGAAAATAAATAAGGAAACACACGCTTTAAAAGACATAGTAGACCAGATAGACTTAACTGATATTTATAGGACATTCCATCCAAAAACAACAGAGTACACTTTCCTCTCTAGTGCTCACGGAACATTCTGCAGGACAGATCATTTCTTGGGTCACAAATCTAGCCTTGGTAAATTTAAGAAAATTGAAATCGTATCAAGTACCTTTTCTGACAACAATGCTATAAGACTAGATAACAATTACAGGAAAAAAAACTGTAAAAAATACAAACATATGGAGGATAAACAATATGCTGCTAAATAATCAAGAGGTCACTGAAGAAATCAAAGGAGAAATCAAAAAATATCTAGAAACAAATGACAATGAAGACAAGATGACTCAAAACCTATGGGATGCAGCAAAAGCAGTTCTAAGAGGCAAGTTTATAGCAATGCAATCGTATCTCAAGAAACAAGAAACAACTCAAATAAACAACCTAACATTACACCTAAAGCAATTAGAGAAAGAACAAAAATCCCCAAAGTTAACAGAAGGAAAGAAATCATAAAGATCAGAACAGAAATAAATGAAAAAGAAATGAAGGAAACAATAGCAAAGATCAAAAAGACTAAAAACTACTTCTCTGAGAAGATAAACAAAATTGATAAACCATTAGCCAGACTTATCAAGAAAAAAAGGGAGAAGATCAAATCAACAGAATTAGAAATGAAAAAGAAGAAGTAACAATTGACCCTGCAGAAATACAAAGGATCATGAGACATTACTACAAGCAACTATATGACAATAAAATGGACAACTTGGAAGAAATGGACAAATTCTTAGAAAAGTACAAACTTCCAACACTGAACCAGGAAGAAATAGAAAATATAAACAGACCAATAATAAGCACTGAAATTGAAACTGTGATTTAAAAACTTCCAACAAAAAAAAGCCCAGTACCAGATGGATTCACAGGTGAATTCTATCAAACATTTAGAGAAGCACTAACACCTATCCTTCTCAAACTCTTCCAAAATATAACAGAGGGAGGAACACTCCCAAACTCATTCTACGAGCCCACCATCACTCTGATATCAAAACCAGACAAAGATGTCACTAAAAAAGAAAACTACAGACCAATATCACTGATGAACTTCGATGCAAAAATCCTCAACAAAATCCTAGCAAAGAGAATCCAACAGCACATTAAAAGGATCATACACCATGATCAAGTGGGGTTTATCTCAGTAATGCTAGGAATCTTCAATATGCACAAATCAATAAATGTGTACAGCATATTAACAAACTGAAGGGTAAAACCATATGATAATCTCAATAGATGCAGAAAGAGCCTATGACAAAATTCAACACCGATTTATGATAAAAACTCTCCAGAAAGTGGGTATAGAGGGAACCTACCTCAGCATAATAAAGGCCATATATGACAAACCAACAGCCAACATCGTTCTCAATGGTAAAAAACTGAAACCATTTCCACGAAGATTAGGAAAAAGACAAGATTGCTCACTCTCACTGCTATTATTCAACACAGTTTTGTAAGTTTTAGCCACAGCAATCAGAGAAGAAAAAGAAATAAATGGAATCCAAATTGGAAAAGACAAATTAAAACTCTCCTGTTTGTACATGATATGATACTATACATAGAGAATCCTAAAGATGCTACCAGAAAGCTACTAGAGTTAATCAGTGAATCTGGTAAAGTAGCAGGATACAAAACTAATGTAATGTCTTGCATTCCTATACACTAACGATGAAAAATCCGAAAAAGAAATTAACGAAACCATCCTATTTACCATTGCAACAGAAAGAATAAAATACCTAGGAATAAACCTACCTAAGGAGGTAAAAGACCTGTACTCAGAAAACTATAAGACACTGGTAAAAGAAATTAAAGAAGATACAAACAGATGCAGAGGTTTACCATGATCTTGAACTGGAAGACTCAATATTGTGAAAATGACTATACTACCCAAAGCAATATACTGATTCAATGTAATCCCCATGGCTTTTATCAGAGAAGTAGAACAGAGAATTTTACAGTTTTTATGGAAACCCAAAAGACCTCGCATAGCCAAAGCAATCTTGAGAAAGAACATGGAGCTGGAGGAATCAGGCGCCTTGACTTAAGAGTATACTACAAAGCTACAGTAATCAAGACAGTATGGTACTGGCACAAAAAGAGAAATATAAATCAATGGTACAGGATAGAAAGCCTAGAGATAAACCCATGCAAATACAGTCACCTAATTTTTGATAAAGGAGGCAAGAATATACATGGAGAAAAGACAGCCTCTTCAATAAGTAGTGCTGGGAAAGCTGGAGAGCTATATGTAAAGGAATGAAATTAGAACACTCCCTAACACCATACACAAAAATAAACTCAAAACAGATTAAAGACCTAAATGTAAGGCCAGACACCATCAAACTCTTAGAGGAAAACATAGGAAGAACACTCTGACATAAATCACAGCAAGGTACTTTTTGATGCACCTCCTAGAGAAAAGGAAATAAAAACAAAACTAAACAAATGGGATGTAATGAAATTTAAAAGCTTTCCCACAGCAAAGGAAACCATAAACAAGATGAAAAGACAACCCTGAGAATGGGAGAAAGTATTTGCAAATGAAGCAAGTGACAAAGGATTAATCTCCAAAATATACAAGCAGCTCATGCAGCTCAATATCAAAAAAACAAACAACCCATTCCCCAAATGGGCAGAAGACCTAAACAGACATTTCTCCAAAGAAGATATACAAATTGCCAACAAACACATGAAAGGATGCGCAACATCACTAATAATTAGAGAAATACAAATCAAAACTACAATGAGGTACCTCCTCACTCCAGTCAGAATGGCCATCATCAAAGAAGCTACAAACAGTAAACGTTGGAGAGGGTGTGGAGAAAAGAAAACCCTCTTGCACTGTTGGTGGTAATGTAAATTGATACAGCCACTATAGAGAACAATATGGAGGTTCCTTAAAAACTAAAAGGAGAACTACCATATGACCCAGCAATCCCACTAGAGGGCATATACCCTAAGAAAACCATAATTCAAAAAGAGTCATGTACCACAATGTTCATTGCAGCTCTGTTTACAATAGCCAGGACATGGAAACAACCTAAGTGTCCATCGAAAGATGAATGGATAAATAAAATGTGGCTCATATTTACAATGGAATATTATTCTGCCATAAAAAAAATGAGTTGTTTAAAGTGAGGTAGATGGACTTACAGTCTGTCATACAGAGTGAAGTAAGTCAGAAAGAGAAAAACAAATACTGTATGCTAACACATATATATGGAATCAAAAAAAAAGGTCATGAAGAACCTAGGGGCAAGACCCGGACACAGACCTACTAGAGAATGGACTTGATGACACGAGGAGAGGGAAGGGTAAGCTGGGACAAAGTGAGAGAGTAGCATGGACATATATACAGTACCAAATGTAAAATAGATAGCTAGTGGAAAGCAGCTGCATAGCACAGGGAGATCAGCTCAGTGCTTTGTGACCACTAGAGGGTTGGAATAAGGAGGGTGGGAGGAAGACGCAAGAGGGAGTAGCTATGGGGATATATGTATATGTATAGCTGATTCACTTTGTTATACAGCAGAAACTAACAAAATTAAAGCAATTATACTCCAGTAAAGATGTTAAAAAAATAAAAATATACACCCAAAAGCATTGAAAAAAAAATCAATGCAAAACTATTCATTGAATGTACATTCTAAAGATTTTATATGTATGCATGTGTGTTCCCCTTAGTACCTAGTATATGCTAGGCATGATGCATGGCACTTTGTATATATCTTTTATGCAAGGAAGTAAGGCTATATCACATAAGATGTTAAGTATCAATAATTAGTACAGTGCCATATAACTAATAGTGGCTGACCCTGGATTTGTGTACAGTTCAGTCTATGGAAACAGTGGATTAAATATGAATGCCATGCAATCAAAAAAAAAAATTGTCTTAGATAGCCTTGGTCTTTTGCTCTCCCAAGAAAATTTTAGAATCGCCTTTCAAGTTCCATGAAAATTCTTGTTGGGATTTTTATTCAAACTGTAGTTAGTTCATAGTTCAATTAATGGAGAATAGATATCTTGATAAGAAGAAAAGTCTTTTCTTTCAAATATAACATATCTTTCCAACTGTTTAGATCTTGTTTAGAGGTTTTTAAATAAAATATTATTTTCCCATAAAGGTGATTTTTTTAGATACGCTTTCATTTAACTTGTTTTGTAAATAATATTTTTTGCAAATTTAGATTACTGTTTGTTCCTGATATAAAGTAATACACTGATTTTCATACATTGATTCCATATCCAGCATAATTGCTGTACTCTCATAAAATCTTATTATCTGATTGAAGATTTTCTAGTGCATTCTATATAGATAAAAATAAAATCTTGAGTGCCCAAAATAAAGAGTGAATACATTTTTAATATCAATTCAAATATTTTCATAAGAAAAATTTGATTCACAAAGTCATCTGAACATGAGCATGGTTTCCTATCTAAATGCTTGTGTAAAGACAAATCTATCCTTTCTCTAATATGCTTCCAGGAAAATTATAATCATATAATAAGCAACCCAAACATGTTTGCTGTTAAATGACAAACAACAAAGACATATAATCAAAACCAATGCACGAGTACAGGATCAATTAAAGTCAGGAGCCTAAGAGGGAAAAAGATGGGTGTAAATACCAAAGTGGATTAAAAAAAAATAATAGCACAGTTAAAGCATTTCAAGAAGGGACAACACCAAGAATAACTTATTTATTATTTAAATCTTTGCTTTCATAACATCCTAGGAGAAAAAGCCATGTTACTCTCTTGATTACAATCTATCAATGGCATTCTACTGTACATAGGGACAGGTAGAGACTACTTACCTAAAATATTATTCATGAGACAGTCTCTACCTAGTTCTGAAATTCTACCTCCCTCCTCCCCCTGCCTTCCACAGTACACTCTTGCAGTACTAATGATTTTGTAGTTCCCTACCCACACCTTGGAATCTTTTACCCATGTGCTATTCTCTCTGCATATGCTGACCCCTGTATCTGGACGGCCTTGTATCCTTAATGTGCCAGATGGACACATTCATCCTTAAAGACTCATCTCAACATATCAGTACTTCCACATCCCATATCCCCCATGCATTTTCTTCCCTTTCATTTTTATCTTCTGATTCTTTGTTTCTCAAAGAATAACAAACATTTGTTAGTACATTTCATTCATGTGACAATGGTTAGTAATTTTAGAGTGTTTCTCTGATGCTGGGTACTATGTTAAGTGCTTTACAAGCATTATGCTTTTCAATCACTACTTCAATTTAATTAAAGTAAGTACTATTATTATTGCCATTTTACAGCTAAGCAAACAAAAATAACTTATTGAAGTCACATGTTGATTTGTGCTAAGACCAATATTCAACACACGTGTGGTTTTACAGAAGCTGGCCCCACTCCTCAGCCTATTTATTTACTTCTACCCCTAACCCAAGAGTTACATGTATAGTAGGTTGCCCCACTTATAGCCTTGCTGGACTCTTCTGTGAGTCTCCATGTCTTCTACCTCAGACGCATGGTAGTACATTTCTTCCACATGCATAAAATGAGGAGGAAGAGAAATAAATTAAAAATCTGGAGAACACCAAAAGAGAAATTTGCACTTTCTGAAGTCTCATGTCAGATGTTTGCTTAATTCTGACTGCTCCCTTTCCAGAGTACAGACAAGTGAGTGTTTTAGAAGTTCTGTGAGAAACTGTCCAGTGATACACACATTGGAACCAGGGTCATCTTTCTCTCTCTATCCCAAAGTATCACTCTGGATACCCGTGAAGATTCTTTTCTCTGATATGCATGGCACAAACTGAACATACAGACATATGTAATATTTGTTAATCTAAAGCTTCTAATTCAAGGAATGTCTGTGAAAAATAAAAGAAGTGATCTGGGACAGGATTCTTTTGGGGTAAACTACTTCTTCCATTATGAAGGATCAGCAGTCTTACCACACACACATGTTATGAATCATCTTGTATCCATTCCTCATAGGCATTTATTTAAAATAATGTTTAATTGTCTCTACTCTAAAAGTGTTTTCATCACTTCCTGAGTTTGGGAGCTTCCAGAACTATGGGAGTAAGAATCATTTTCTATAATCTATGAACAGAGGGCACTTTCCTGAAATTGCTGAAGTGTTGTTAAGTAGCCACTTAAAATCATAAGTGAACAGGATCTATTACAGAGCTAATTACATATGCAAAACAGTCAAGCAGTGTATCATGGAAACACAAAAAGCTGGAGAGATGAGGAAGAAATCCTGACCTGTCACAATGGCTAAAAAAAAAAAGTTCTCATGGTCTCTGTGTCTGATAGTTCTCTTTCATGAAAACAGAAACTTTTTTCTCGACCAGGACCAGTTACAAATCTCATCACATAGCAAAACAAAAGCCTTTTAAAAGAGGACTGAAATGCTGGCAAGGCACACAGTGAAGTCTTAAGATATATTAATGAGACTAAATTATGTACCAAAATATTAAATCCTCAATATTGTCACCAAGTCATGAAGAAAATTATTATGTAAACACTAGTTCCAGGAATATAAAACTACCTTTCCCACCAGGAAAAAACAAACAAACAAAAACAAAAGAGCAATACTGCATACAGGTTTCATATTAATTTTTTTTTTCTCTTGAGTCATCACTACTTTCTTTGTCCCTCAAAGAAAAAGTTGCTGGGAGGCATATGTTTTGATTAATAACAACTCAGTCCAACCATTCTCACTGAAAAAAAAATAGCAATCCAGGCAGGGTACCACAAAATGAATCTTAATGAGAATATTTTACAAGGTAAATGACAGAGAGTATAATTATCAATTTCTCTCAATGCGGTTTAGGTTCAGGTTTATAGTACATAAGGAGAAAACTATTGGGAAAATTTACTTGATGTGAATTTATGAATTGGCAAGATTACTTTGAAGAGATGAACAACAAATTGCTCTTTTAGCTTTAGTTCACATAATGCACCAGATGTCATAACCTCAGGAGCAAACAGTTTGTCACAAATAGTTCCCTGAAGTTTTTTTTTAATGTTTTATTCCTCTATAATGAAGAATGATACTTCTGCACCTTTATTATAAATTTCTTGAAGGTGCAGTCAATGTTCTACTACACTTTTGTACCTCTCTGGGCCTAATATAGTGTGAGATGTGTGTTTAGAACTCAAAAACCACTTGCTGATTAACTAAATGTCCTACTGTTCTCATTTCAGCCTTGTTATTTTTCCTGTGGCAAACTGTTATCTTACTCATCATGAGTAATGCCTTGCATTTCAGTTATGTTAACTGAATCACTGTTAATACATCTGAGTCTTTTTTTCATATCTGGAAATATTACCAAGAATTTGAGAGGCTTTGTAACTAAAACTCTATCTTTCTCCCACTGATCCTCTTAGAACCTGAAGTTCCCTCTCCAAAATCTATTTGCCATTAAGTGGGTCCTTGTCACTTGCTTTCTGATCTGTTGCTTCTGGTACCTGTTTGATGACCACTGCCAGGCTCACCTAATTCTTTATAGACAAACCCTCACTTTCTCCTCCATCCTACTCTTTATTTTTAATAGTAAATTGTTTTATTTCTTTGATTAATAGAAAAATTCAATTATTTTTTTGCCATTTATATCGTTTCTTCAGTTAATTGCTTATGCCCATTGCCAATTCTATTTTTCCTAGGTCTCTTCATATATTAGGATATCTTTTCCATATTGCAAGTGCTTTTCCTGATTGTGGTTTACCTTTTGATTGTTTTTTGATTATTTTATTTTTAAATTGATTTTTATTGGAGTATAGCTGATTTACAATGTTGTGTTAGTTTCAGGTATACAGCAAAGTGAATTAGTTATACATATACATATATCCACTCTTTTTAAGATTCTTTACCCATATAGGTCGTTACAGAGTACTGAGTAGAGTTCCTTGTGCTATACAGTAGGTTCTCATTAGTTACCTATTTTATATATAGTAGTGTGTATATGTTAATCCCAATCTCCCAATTTATTCCTCCCACCTTTTCTCCATTGGGAACCATATGGCTGTTTTTGACATCTGTGACTCTATTTCTGTTTTGTAAATAAGTTCATTTGTACCATTTTTTTAGATTCCCCTGTCCTACTCTTGAACCTTCCTTGATCAACTACCTGCCCTTGAAAGTCTGCCTTGGCTATACACACTAATCACATTGTTTACCTTGAATGCTGCCCCCAAATTAGATACTCTAAAAACTGGAAAAGAGCAAAAGCCAAAAGAAACTATAAAGTGTCTAAAGTGGTACATGCCTATTTTAGGGGACTTTGGATACAGAGCCAAGCTGCTAACAAGACATGGAGCCCAAATGTGAATTATGATTCTGCATTACAGGAGTCCAATGTGACAGCATGGATTTGTTTAATAATCACCCATAAAATAAAATCCTAGCACCACTGAGTGTATTCTCTATTCTAACACTCCCAACAGTACACTACAAAATTATTTTGCATTAATTTGCAAAAAAGTAAATGGTGCTTAAATTATGAGAATGGCATAACTAAAATCCAAAAAGCAAACAAAACATATTCCACCATGATGTTCTGGCTCTCTCATCTGATGCTCTGAAAATATGCATTTAAAAGGATAGGAAGGAGAATACTCAATACAAACTATGTACTGTGTATTTCACATATAAATTTTTTTATTGAATCTTCACAATAACCCCAAATGTTAGGTGTTTGTATACATACCTACCTTACACTTAATGAATCTGAGCTCAAGAGATTTAGCAACATGTTGAAGGTCAACAAGGATGGTGGTAATTTTAGCCTCACTGGGTTGTTGAGAAGAATACATGGAACTGTGAGTTGAATCAATATCAACAAATACTGACTGAGTCTTTCTCAGGTGCCACAAAGTTCCGTCTTTGTTATCTCATTTAATAGTTTTAAGTGGGCAAAGGGACATTCGTTAAGAATATTAGTATGGACGCAGCTCATATGTAGCCTTTTGTTCCTCCCGGTTAGGATTCATGTCTTGTTCACAGCTGCACTCTTAGTATCAGACAATGTTCCTGGTCCACAGAAGATGCTCAGGAAATACTGTATTTACCAAAGGAAAAATTATCATCTGATGTTCTTAAAAGAGGGTTACCTGGAAATATTTAGAGGATTTAAAAGTGTCTTTACTATTATCATAATACTATTTTATGTGCTTTTTAATTTTCAGTGAAGAAAATATGTTTTCATATTGTTGTTACCAAAGAAAATAACTGCTGAAGTCACATAAGATAACTTCTAAACATGGAGTATATCCAATAGAAACCAGCAAGTGACGTAAAAGTTCACTTTTAAGATTTATCACACATTCTTATCTTTCTTATATATAATAAACTGGACATAAATGTATTTTCCTGTGTCTAAGGAATTTACTTCAATATCACAATAATTTCATTTTTCTAAGTTTCCTAATCTGTACATTGAGTGTGTCTTTTATTTTATCTATTGCTATTCTGTCAGCTGTCCCTTTTGGACACTGCCAGTTTACCTGATTTAAATTGACTCTCTGCCTCTTTATAATTTTCTGTAGTCTATAAAAACAGACAATAGAATCAGTTGGAATTACGCTTAATATAAGAGCAAAACTCACATAGATATTATATCTGTTCTTAAATTTCATAATCCTTTTAGAATCTTAGTCAGGTCCAAAAATCAGTCACCTAAGGGTAAGTGAAAGATTGGTATATCTGCAAAACTATCCAATAACTAGTAGAAAAATACAGCCAATGTCAACTAAAACATGATTGCCAATACTGAAAACTCAACCTTTCTGTAGAGCAAGGCTTTAAAACGTCTGGATTGGCCAGCCTTGTGGGCTTCCTCCCTGCACAGCATGTGAGTGACAGCCCTTCGCTTGCACATGACTGGGCCTTTGGGGCAACGAGGTGCTGCACAAAAGGAAATCTGAGGAACAGAGATGTTAACTGCCTGGTCCAAGATCACAGAACTACCATGTGGCTGACAGGGTCTTGGTGCTCCAGCCAGATGTCAGACCTGTGCCTCTGAGGTGGGAGAGTAGAGTTCAGGACACTGGTCCACCAGAGACCTCCCATTTGCATATACTATCAAACAGCAAAGCTATCCCAGAGATTTCCATCTCAATGCTAAGACCCAGCTCCACTAAACAAACAGCAAGCTACAGTGCTGGACACCCTATGCCAAACAACTAGCAAGACAGAAACACAACATGACCCATTAGCAGAGAGGCTGCCTAGAATCAGAAGTTCACAGATACCCCAAAACACACCACTGGACACGGTCCTGCCCACCAACAAGACAAGATCCAGCCTCATTCACCAGAACACCAGCACCAGTACCCTCCACGAGGAAGCCTACACAATCCACTGAACCAATCTTACACACTGGGGGCAGACACCAGAAAAAACAGGAACTACGAACCTGCAGCCTGTGAAAAGGAGACCCCAAACATAGTAAGTTAAGCAAAATGAGAACACAGAGAAATACACAGCAGATGAAGGAGCAAGGTAAAAACTCACCAGACTAAACAAATGAAGAGGAAATAGGCAGTCTACCTGAAAAAGAATTCAGAGTAATGTTAGTAAAGATGATCCAAAATCTTGGAAATAGAGTGGAAAAAAATATATGAAATGTTGAACAAGGACCTAGAAGAACTAAAGGGCAAACAAACAATGATGAACAACATAATAAATGAAATTTAAAATTCTCTAGAAGGAATCAATAGCAGAATAACTGTGGCAGAAGGATGGATAAGTTACCTGGAAGATAAAATAGTGGAAATAACTACTGCAGAGCAGAATAAAGAAAAAATAATGAAGAGAATTGAGGACAATCTCAGAGACCTCTGGGACAACATTAAACACACCAACATTCGAATTATAGGGGTCCCAAAAGAAGAAGAGAAAAGGAAAGGGACTGAGAAAATATTTGAAGAGATTGTAGTTGAAAACTAACCTAATATGGGAAAGGAAATTGTCAATCAAGTCCAGGAAGTGCACAGAGTCCAATACAGGATAAATCCAAGGAGAAACATGCCAAGACACATACTAATCAAAGTATCAAAAATTAAATACAAAGAAAAAATATTAAAAGCAGCAAGGGAAAAACAACAAATAACGTAAAATGGAATCCCCATAAGTTTTAAAGCTTATCTTTCAGCAGAAACTCTGCAAGCCAGAAGGGAGTGGCAAAACATATTTAAAGTGATGAAAGGGAGGAAGCTACAACCAAGATTACTCTACCCAGCAAAGATCTCATTCACATATGAATGAGAAATAAAAACCTTTACAGAAAAGCAAAAACTAAGAGAAATCAGCACCACCAAACCAGCTTTACAGCAAATGCTAAAGAACTTCTCTAGGCAGGAAACACAAGATAAGGAAAAGACCTACAATAACACACCCAAAACAATTAAAAGAATGGGAATAGGAACATACAGATCGATAATTACCTTAAATGTAAATGGATTAAATGCTCCCACTAAAAAACACAGACTGGCTGAATGGATACAAAAACAGGACCTGTATATATACTGTCTACAAGAGACCCACTTCAGACCTAGGGACACATACAGACTGAAAGTGAGGGGATGGAAAAAGATATTCCATGAAAATGGAAATCAAAAGAGAGCTGGAGCAGCAATTCTCATATCAGACAAAATAGACATTAAAATAAAGACTATTACAAGACAAAGAAGGACACTACATAATTATCAAGGGATCAATCCAAGAAGAGGATATAATAATTGTAAATATTTATGCACCCAATGCTAACAGCCATAAAAGGGGAAATCAACAGTAACACAATCATAGTAGGGGACTTTAACGCCCCACTTTAACCAATGGACAGATCATCCAAAATGAAAATAAATAAGGAAACACAAGCTTTAAAAGACATATTGGACCAGACAGACTTAACTGATATTTATAGGACATTCCATCCAAAAACAACAGAATACACTTTCTTTACAAGTGCTCATGGAATATTCTCCAGTATAGATCATATCTTGGGTCACAAATCAAGCTTTGGTAAATTTAAGAAAATTGAAATCATATCAATTATCTTTTCGGACCACAACACTATGAGACTAGATACCAATTACAGGAAAAAAATCTGTAAAATATACAAACACATGGAGGCTAAACAACACAATACTTAATAACCAAGAGATCACTGAAGAAATCAAAGAGGAAATCAAAAAATACCTAGAAAGAAATGACAAACACAATGACCCAAAACCTATGGGATGCAGCAAAAGCAGTTCTAAGAGGGAAGATTATAGCAATACAATCCTACCTCAAGAAACAAGAAACATATCAAATAAACAACCTAACCCTACACCTAAAGCAATTAGAGAAGGAACAACCAAAAAAATCCAAAGTTAGCAGATGGAAAGAAATCATAAAGGTCAGATCAGAAATAAATGAAAAAGAAATGAAGGAAACGATAGCAAAGATCAATAAAACTAAAAGGCAGTTCTTTGAGAAGGTAAACAAAATTGATAAACCATTAGCCAGACTCACCAGGAAATAAAAGAAGACCCAACTCTAGAGAATTAGAAATGAAAAAGGAGAAGTAACAACTGACACTGCAGAAATACAAAGGATCATAAGAGATTACTGCAAGCAACTATATGCCAATAAAATGGACAACCTGGAAGAAATGGACAAATTCTTAGAAAAGCACAACCTTCTGAGACAGAACCATGAAGAAATAGAAAATATAAACAGACCAATCACAAGCACTGAAAATGTGACTGTAATTAAAAATCTTCCAACAAACAAAAGCCCAGGACCAGATGGCTTCACAGGCAAATTCTATCAAACATTTAGAGAGGAGCTAACATCTATCCTTCTCAAACTCTTCCAAGATACAGCAGAGGGAGAAACACTCCCAAACTCATTCTACAAGGCCACCATCACCCTGATACCAAAACCAGACAAAGATGTCACAAAGAAAGAAAACTACAGGTCAATATCACTGATGAACATAGATGCAAAATCCTCGACAAGATACTAGCTAACAGAATCCAACAGCATATGAAAAGGATCATACAGAATGATCAAGTGGGGTTTATCCCAGGACTATAAGTATTCTTCAATATACGCAAATCAATCAATGTAATAAACCATATTCAGAAATTGAAGGAGAAAAAGCATATGATCATTTCAATAGACGCAGAAAAAGCGTTTGACAAAATTCAACAGCATTTATGATAAAACCCTCCAGAAAGCAGGCATAGAGAGATTTTACCTCAACATAATAAGGGCCATATATGACAAACCCATAGCCAACATCGTTCTCAGTGGTGAAAAACTGAAACCATTTCCTCTAAGATCAGGAATAATACAAGGTTGTCCACTCTCACCACTCTTATTCAATGGAGATTTGGAAGTTTTCACCACAGCAGTCAGAGAAGAAAAGGAAATAAAAGGAATCCAAATTGGAAAAGAAGAAATAAAGCTGTCACTGTTTGAAGATGACATGATACAATACATAGAGAATCCTAAAGAGGCTACCAGAAAACTACTAGAGCTAATCAATGAATTTGGTAAAGTAGAAGGATACAAAATTAATGCACAGAAATCTCTTGCATTCCTATACACTAATGATGGAAAATCTGAAAGTGAAATTAAAGAAACACTCCCATTTACACTGTAACAAAAAGAATAAAATACCTAGGAATAAACCTACCTAAATAGGTAATAGACCTGTAGTCAAAAAACTCTACGCCACTGATGAAAGAAATTAAAGATCATACAAACAGATGGAGAGATACACCATGTTCTTTGATTGGAAGAATCAACATTGTGAAAATGACTATACTACACAAAGCAATATACAGATTCAATGGAATCCCTATCATACTACCAATGGCATTTTTCACAGAACTAGAACAAAAAATTTCACAATTTGTATGGAAGCACAAAAGACCCCAAAGAGCCAAAGCAATCTTGAGGAAGAAAAACGGAGCTGGAGGAATCAAGCTCCCTGACTTCAGATTATACTACAAAGCTACAGTAATCAAGACAGTATGGCACTCACACAAGAACAGAGATAAACCCTTGTACATATGGTCATCCTTTTTGATAAATGAAGAAAGAATATACAGTGGAGAAAAGACAGCCTCTTCAATAAGTGGTGCTGGGAAAACTGGACAGCTACATGTAAAAGAATGAAATTAGAACACTCCCAAACACCATACACAAAAATAAACTCAAAATGGAGTAAAGACCTAAATGTAAGGCCAGACACTATCAAACTCTTACAGAAAAACATAGGCAGAACACTCTGACATAAATCACAGCAAGATCGTTTTAGACCCACCTCCTAGAGAAATGGAAATAAAAACAAAACTAAACAAATGGGACCTAATGAAACTTAAAAGCTTTTGCACAGCAAAGGAAACCATAAACAAGACAAAAAGACAACCCTCAGGATTGGAGAAAATATTTGCAAATGAAGCAATTGACAAAGGATATACCTCCAAAATTTACAAACAACTCATGCAACTCAATGAAAAAAACAAACAGCCCAATCCAAAAATGGGCAGAAGACCTAAACAGACATTTCTCCAAAGAAGATATACAGATTGACACAAACACATGAAAGAATGCTGAACATCACTAATCATTAGAGGAATGTAAGTCAAAACTACAATGAGGTACCACCTTACACTGGTCAGAATGGCCATCATCAAAAAATGTACAAACAATAAATGCTCGAGGGGGTATGGAGAAAAGGGAACCTTCTTGCACTGTTGGTGGGAATGTAAATTGATACAGCCACTATGGAGAACAGTATGGAGGTTCCTTAAAAAACTAAAAATAGAACTACCATACAACCCAGCAACCCCATTACTGGGCATATACCCTGAGAAAACCATAATTCCAAAAGAGTCATGTACCACAATGTTCACTGCAGCTCTATTTACGATAGCCAGGACATGGAAGCAACCTAAGTGTCCATCGACAGATGAATGGATAAAGAAGATGTGGCACATATATAAAATGGAATACTACTCAGCCATAAAAAGAAACGAAATTGAGTTGTTTGCAGTGAGGTGGGTGAACCTAGAGTGTGTCACACAGAGTGAAATAAGTCAGAAAGAGAAAAACAAATACCGTATGCCAACCCATATAAATGGAATAAAAAAAATGGTTCTGATGAACCTCTGGGCGGGACAGGAATAAAGACACAAACGTAAAGAATGGACTTGAGGACAAGGGGAGGCGGAAGGGTAAGCTGGGATGAAGTGAGAGAGTGGCATGGACTTATAAATACTACCAAATGTAAAATAGACAGCTAGTGGGAAGCAGTCACATACCATAGGGAGTCCAGCTCAGTGCTTTGTGACCACCTAGAAGGCTGGGATAGGGAGGATGGGAGGTAGACGCAAGAGGGAGGAGATATGGGGATATATGTATATGTATAGCTAATTCACTTTGTTATAAAGCAGAAACTAACAAACCATTGTAAAGTAATTTTAATCCAATAAAGATGTTAAAAAAAAAAGATCTTTTCTGGTAGGTTCTGGCCTTTTTTATTGATGGTTGTTTTGCAAATAGTTGCGGTTTTGGTGTGCTCATGAGAAAAGGTGGGCTCAGGGTTTTTCTACTCTGCCATCTTGGTCAATCTCTTGATAAGTTGAATTTTTAATTTGGATGAGATTGCCAGGCTTGCATATATTTAATGACATGTTTTTATACAATTTTTCATTGTCTAATGTAAAGCGGAATTTTAGATCCCTTTAGACTAAATGTTCATTCATTGTAGCTTAATAAAGTTACCACCTTTCTTAATACTTCCTCTAAATTTCTACTTCCATTTTAATTTTCGGGTACCTAGGGAATTGTTGATCTGAGATAGCAATACCACCCTTCTCAGACATCATGGAAATGTTAATTAAAACCATAATGAGATACTACAACACACCCACCAGACTGCTAAAATTAAAATCCCTGATAATTGCCAAGTGTTGGTAAAGATGTGAAGCAACTAGAACTCTTACACTCTGCTAGTGGGAATGTAAATTAGCACAACCAGTTTGGGAAAGCAGCAGTACCTACTAAAAGTGAACATATAAGAAACATATAATTAATTGCATGTCCAACAGAAATGTGCACATACATGCCCCAAAAGACAAGTATAAGAAAGTAAGAGCCACAAAGTAGCCATGATAAAATAGTATATCGCACTGAAAGGTAAGTTACTATTACACATAGAAGTCTCACATAAGTAATATTGAGAACAAGAGGCCACACAAAAAACAAGTATTAATACATATTCTATTATTCCATTTATATAAAACTCAGAAAAAGGTGAAATAATTAACAGTATTTGAATTTAGAAAACTTGTTACCTTATGGAGGGTTGGGATTTGTGACTTAGGAAGAAAAAGAGCACCTTCAATTATATTGGTTATGCTCTGTTTCCTAATTTGAATGGTTAATACACGTTTGTGGATTTTGTGATAATTTGTTGAGTTGTTCGCTTATTATTTGTGCACTCTTATTAAGTATATTTCAACAAAAATCTTTAATGAATCAATTATATATTATATATGATATATATATTATATGTCAGACAACATAGATAAGATTAAAATAGAAAAATAAAAATCAGTTAATTATTCTATTTGTGCATATACTTCGTCTTTTTTTCTATATGTATATTCATACATGGACGCTTACTTAGCACTGATAATTTTTCTGTTAATAGAAATTATCAAAATTGTTTAAGGAAAATAAGAAAATCTGAGTAAACCAAGGTTCTATAGTGTAGAAGCATGAAGCATCAAAAAAAGAAAAAAAACTACCAGAGCCAAAATAATCTTTCATATTGATTTATCACTAAATTTTTCTAACTTTTAAAAAGTAGGAAATTCCCACGCAATACAAAAAGAGAATCTCAGATCCTAGCGAGTAAATTCTAGAGTGATAAAAAGTGCTTTTCATTTTTTTTCTTGAGCAAAACTTTTTTCCCTTGTGATTCTTTGATTACGGCTTCTTTTTTATTTATTCTTTTTCTCTTTTTTCATGAATAATTACCTATATATTTGATTTGTTTGCCTTATTGGTCATTTTTTTCTCTCATAATTTTCATCACTGTCCTTGTCTGCTGCATTCTACAATAAGAAGGCTTCTTCAATCTGCTTTCCACAAATCGGATTATATTAGTTGTAGCCTTCAAAGGCACATTTAATTCTTCTATTACATTTTCTGTTTCCTTTCGATCCTTTGCATTTCAACTTTCTCAATCTTAATGGCTTGTATTTCTAAGTTAATGGATGAATGTGTTAAGACTAAAAAGCAACTTTCTAAGATATTTTTCTGTGTTTTGTATTAACTCATTGATCTACATATGACTTACCTCTGAGATTTTCCTTTCCCATGTCAAAAGAATCATTATCCAGATCTTGTTTGACTTTGATTGTGTTGTTGCTATTGTCTGCTTCTAGATTTGAGAATGTGATAAAATCTAATGAAGGGTAGTATTTTTCGACAGACAAGTCATAAGACTGACCCTTAGCCCTTAGTCCTACTGATAACATGGTTTTTAGTAGAAAGACTCTAAGCTTCACAGTTGAAGAGTAAATTGTGAACAATCTCAGGCCTAAATTCCAATTGGTATCGGACATTCAAATAAAAGACCTCTGCTAGAATGTTGGTGGACCACCTTCTCTCCACACTCTGTTGTTCTCTGATGATCTGATAGAGTTTAACACACACACACACACACACAGTACTATCATCACTATTCCCATTATCACCACACCTGCAACACCTATAGGGACTGTCTTTCTCCTTGGTTACAATGTATTTCCCTAAGTCCTTCCTTTCTTTCTAGCCTTTTCAGAGGAAGCAGGAAAGATAATCCTCAAATGGATATTGATATAAAGGCATTGATTGAAGGGAGGTACCAAGGTATGGCTGCTTAGCTTTCTGAGTCATACAAATCTTGAATCTCTGAATCAGTGGGCAGAAAGTAAGTGAGGAACACAGAGTCTCTCTATATTATTTAAGGCCATGGGTTTGTTCTACTCCAGACTGTGAACTTCAATTTAACAATGTGGAGTCCTCCCAGAAGCTAATAATAGATTGGCTGAAAGTCTCAGTTTTGAATTTTGTCATAAATTTTCATCTTTCTCTATGCCCTTATAGTCATTTTAATCTGCATCAAGCACAGTTAAGCTGGTAGAACTTCCAAAAAAGCAACTATTTCTGACATCGTAAACTAGGATTAAAAAACCATCCCACCAGCCGTATTTGGAGGAAAATTCAATCTTCCTCTAATATTTACTCACAACCAAAAGTTACTCCTGAACATCTGTGCAATATGACTTTGACACAGATGGCAAAATAGTCATTAATAACAGCACATGTAAATATTTGGGCAAAATAGTCATTAATAACATAACACATGTAAATATTTGGATCCATTTCAGTAGAACTGAGAAAGCCACAAAACTGTCTTACAAAGTGAATTTTCATTGCTGACTCTGTTCATTTTACTTTGCCCCAAAAGTGCTGTAATTTTCTTTGGTATTTTTTTGAAATAAATGAGTTACATTTATTTTCAGGCTTTATCAGTATAGTGGGAAGATGAGTTCATTTTCATTTCATAGCTGGTCAAGATCCATTTTTATCTTTTAGAATTATACAAGGTCTATACACTGCTCAGGAAATGACAAAGCCCAGCCTTCTAAATACAATTTAACTTTTCAAAGAATAAACATAATGAAAAAAGAAGAGGGAGAAAAAGACATATCATGAGAAAATCAGCAATATATCACATATCAAAATTTTAAAGTCTTGGTTTCTTATAAATAAATTTAAAATAAATCATTCCTATAAACTTTCAACTTTTTTTTTTCACTTTTTTTCATGTCAATTCTTTCATACAACTATTTTAAGATATTTTGTCATTGTCAGTTTTCTTGCAACGGCTGCATGTGAACAATTTGGAATTTGATCTCTTTGTCCCTTAGATTATAAAACAGGCTTCTGGCTGTATGTTGAGGCAGAACGGAGCAATATGAAAAGACCTGGGCTAGAAGATGGAAGGTCTAGGATTGAGTGTTACATTTGCCTCATATTAGCTCTACTGATGCTATGATTTACTGTCTGGTTTACAGGCTAATGTCAGTCTGCACATGCTAACTGGTCTGCACCATGAGGAGTATGGAAATGGAGAATAAGCATTAGAAACTTTTATAGACATTTATTAGGGTGATTATATATCTGTAAGATAATGACAATAATAAATATGTGGACTTGTATATTTTGTGTCTACCGTTTAATCATTTCATTTCTCTAGTAATTAATTTTTAGCAATTTTATAAAAGCATTCAGTCTGTAATGGATTAAAATGAATTAACAGTAAACTGACCCTTAACCACAGGGTCTGAGAAGCACTGAGCTATATCCAGTAGGTCAGTTAACCTATTGGGACCTCAATTTCTCCATCTGTAAAGATATGAGCAATGGGCCCTACTTTGTCTTTCATAGAAATTATGTGAATACTAAACAAAATTACTTATTCATAAATTATTTGTAAGCTATAAGACTTCATATAAGTATATGGTTGTTATAGTCTAAGTAAAAATCATTTGGGAAATAGCATGGCAGGTCAGCTAAAAGAAGCTTGGCATTTATTAGATACCCAATAAATGTTTGTTGGCTTTATGAGTAAATACAAGAACAGAAACTCTGGCATCAGACAGAACTGCATTCAAACAATTGTCTCAGGGAGCAATTTGTGACTTAAGGCAGGCCACATATCTTTTAATAGCACTGTTTCCCCATCTGTAAAATGAGAATAATAATAGCTCCTATCTTTAAAAGTATCTTTAAAGGTTGTTGTGAGTATTCAATAAAATAATGAAGTAAAGTATGCAGTATTTAGTACTTGGCAGGTGGAATGTATTCAATAAATATTAGTCATAACTTTTAGCTTTTAGCTTTTTCTTTGCTAAGGAAATGTTCGGTTGTTCATATGCAATTTCTTACTTAATTCTTAGGAAAATATAACTAGGCAGCTACCATAATCTCCATTTTAAAATTAGGAAAGTATGAATGACAGAATTAAGCAACTTTCACAATGTCACATAGCTACTTTAAATCCCTGTCTGTCTATAGCAGAATTGGTGACTTTTTCTACCTAATACCACCTCCCTAAGGTATTCTAAGTAATGAGAATAAATTTCATAGGCTACGTTTTAGAAGCATTCTCATTTTTATTTATAAGCTATGAAGATTTTTTTGTGTGAGAAACAGCATCAACAGATTTAATAACGCATAAAAGAGATACCCATGAATCATCTTTTTCACTTACCAGTTTGACTTGTTGGTCTCCTCATGCTGGTGGTGGCCACTTTCAGTGTTCTGCTCTGAACCTCTTCTCATAACCCTATTTCACCGTTGCCAAGAAAATGTAAAAAGAAAAATGATATTTGCTTCTAGAAGGATTTCCATATATTAATGAACAGAACAATAATAATTCAAATTTACATAGCATGATTTATAAAGCTTTAAAAGAAACACAATAGGGATTAAACTTCTTCACATGTTTGGGGTTTTGCATCTTGAAAGCAAGTATACTGTCATGTTTTATCTTGGAATTCTCAGAACATGACAAAGTATCTATCACCTAGGTACTCATTAAATTCTTTCTTTTTTGTTGTTAAATAGATGAAAGAATGAAACTCATGTTCAAATACATTCATATATTTGAAGACTTTCAGTCTTCCACTCCGGAAGGCAAAATGGTATTTTGTTATAATGTAGCTGCTTGCAGAGAAGAAGAAAATAAATCTAAAGGAGAAAATATTTTTGCTGCGCCAATAAACCTGACACTTAAAGGTTAAAATTCACAATGAAGTCAACATGCAAGACACAGATTATTCCTTGTAGCTTCAGTATTTAAAAATTATTGGATGAACCTGAAAATCTGTTATCAAAAATAATTATTATCTAATTATACATGAAAATTTTAATTCAATGAATTCAAAGTTTGAATTTACTTTTGGAGTAACTGTAAAGTTGAAAAAGGGAAATATGATATTCTTTTCAGAATTAGAATGTCTTTTCCATTGTCCTAACAACTCTTCTTATGCTACTTCCTAACTCTACTCAACCCTCTGCAATCCACAAAAGAGAGAAGGATAAAGGAGAGAAAGATAAGTTGACAAAAAACAGTAAATACTATTCTAGGATAGTTTTTATTAACTCAAAAAGGTATAATGAGGTGAAATGCTTTCTTAAAATAATTAATGTCAATCGCTTTCCTTCATATATCATACTTTTATACCAGATTGCCTCTTTGACATTGCCACTTGTGTGACCAATAATAATAGTCATATCATATCATAACAGTGATTATTATTTTGTGGCTTACAATGTATCCAGAACTGTTCTTATCATTTTAGAGGAAATATCTAACTTAATATTTATAATAGCCTTATAAGGTAGGTATTATTAACCTCCCTCTTTTTTAAAGATGAGAAAACCAAGGCTCAGTTTTAGTAAACTATTAAAGAACCACTACTAATAACCAATAAAGTTGGATTTGAACCTTTCCCAGAACCCATTCTGTTAATTGCCAAGGTATCTACTACCTTTCAAACTTAATCCAAACTGGAACTCTTGATTTTCCTGATGTACCTTCCTAGGTCTTCCCCCACTGCTTAGGAAATTGACACATCTGCTTTGTACTCAAGCCAGAAACATGGGGATCCTCCTTAATAAATTCCTTTCCCATGATAATTATGCACCCTAAATACAGCTAAATCCACACAGCTCTCTTCTTTCATCAGTTGAAGCCACCATCATCTGTTACCTAGAGGAAAGCAAAAGCTTTCTACCTATTCTCACTGATCCACCTCTTGACCCATTCTATAATCCACTGCTTACACTCTGGCCAGGGTAGACTTTTGATAGCATTATTCATCATTTTACTACTCTGCTTAAAAATTCTTCACTGGCTTTCTATTGCACTGATTGAAATCCAATTTTCTTTCTTTCTTTTTTTTTTTTTTTTGTGGTACGCGGGCCTCTCACTGTTGTGGCCTCTCCCGTTGCGGAGCACAGGCTCTGGATGCACAGGCTCAGCGGCCATGGCTCACGGGCCCAGCCGATCCACGGCATATGGGATCTTCCCAGACCGGGGCATGAACCCATGTCCCCTGCATCAACAGGTGGATTCTCAACCACTGCGCCACCAGGGAAGCCCCAATTTTCTTATTGTTACCTACAAGCTCTGACATGAACTGACTATAGCCTACCTCTCAAATATTACCTTACATAGTTCTCCTTCATTTTTTATTGGGCTCTCACATACTCTTCCACTAATAAGCCATGGTCTTCAGCACCTAAGGACATTACTTTTCAGGAAATCAAGCATAGAATACTCTGCAACTGGATCCTGTTCATGCCTCAAGTTCAAAAGCCACCTTCTCAAAGAGGTTTATCCCACTTGATAAACCCGAAAGTAGTTTTGATGATAAACCCCAAAGTGGGTTTGGGGTATCAATTGACACTTGATATCACAAAGTGTCTTCATTCATCACAACCTATAATCATATTTTTAATTTATTTGTTTGTCTATTATCTCTCTTCTTCTCTGGAATGTGGGATCCATGTGAACAGGAATCTAGCTACTAATAAGTAGCTCCTAAACATTTCTGATTAATAAATGTATGGATGAATGAATAATACCATTAAGGTATATTCGAACTAATTATTCTTCGTTATATTTATTCATTCCCAAAAGGAAGAAATCTTGCATTTAAAGAAACAGTAAATACAAAACCATAGAAAAAAAAGATTTTTGTCATACTCATTCATGTAATATGCCTGCTCTTTTGAGATATTAAAACAATTTCCATTATGAAAAAATAGATTTATTTATATTTTTTTTCTTAACAAGAATCACACTGAAGACCACAACTGTATCTATTAGTTATTTTCTGAAAGGTTCCCAACTGTTACTCTCTCAGTGTGGAATTCTGTGGGGAATACTGATATTAAATATACTATTAATTTTGGATTTGAGCATAAATTTTATAAGTATGCATAGGCCAGGGTTAAATATTTAGAGACTTCTAAATTATTTGTGTCCTATCTGTAGCTCTGATCAATAACAAGCCAAAAGAGAAACCAGTAATCCTCAAACAGCACTGAAGTAAGCTTGTACAATGAGGCACTAATATTATTACAGGGCATACACTTTGGTTTTATTCACACAAAACGATGACATAAAGATTTTATTAGTTTCACTAGCAGAGTATTTTTCTATCTGAATCATTCTGCTAAAATACGTAAACCCAATAAGCTTTGTTTCTGTATTATTATTACTATTATCATTATCAATATTATTATTATGGTTGAAAACACTGTTTTTCAAATTTAAAGTGAATATAAGTTACATGGTATCTATATGCACATTAATCAAACCTCAGATTTTTGATTTGGTGGGTCTAGGACAAGACTCACGAGTCTGTATTTATCACAGGCTTAGGTTATGCTGACGGTGCTGATCCACTGACCACATATTGGGTATCCAGAATTCAGATTATAGGGGCTTCCCTGGGCCTTCCCTGGTGGCGCAGTGGCTGAGAGTCCTCCTGCCGATGCAGGGGACGCAGGTTCGTGCCCCGGTCTGGGAATTTCCCACGTGCCGCGGAGCGGCTGGGCCGTGAGCCATGGCCGCTGAGCCTGTGCGTCCGGAGCCTGTGCTCCTCAACGGGAGAGGCCACGACGGTGAGAGGCCCGCGCACCGCAAAAGAAAAAAAAAAAAAAAAAAGAATTCAGATTATAGTTCCAGATGATTTAAAATTCATATAGTGTGTGTGCTTTCCATGTGCAAAAATACTATGACTAATAAAGGGTTTTAAACTTACATTTCCAAAAAAGTGCCACTACTGTGAGATCAACAATACTAAATAAGCAAACCTTACATACTTCTACTCTTATTTTTTTTGTAATTTATCAATAATCATTTATAAATAAAGATTTCCCTTGCTTTGAAAATAAGTGTTTATCTTGATGTCACCTAGTGTAGGCTCCCTTGAATTTAACAATACATAACAAAATAAATAAAATAGTGACTTTTTATCACTGGCTAATAGGATTTTAGGTAACTTTTGCTTTCTTCCACACTTTTTTCTATATTTCCAATGACTTTTACCTTACAGATTTTAACTACCATTTGTTAAGTCCTACAACACCAGGCTAAGTATGTGTGTTTATATAATTTCATATAAAAATGTGATATCTCATTTAATTCATAAGTGTATCAATTAATGTTCATAATAATAGTTATAATTTTTAGGTATTTACTAATGGTCACGTACTATATTAACGTTTCGCATGTATTAAAGTTTTGTTTGTTTGTTTGTTTTTGCGGTACGTGGGCCTCTCACTGCTGTGGCCTCCCCCGTTGCAGAGCACAAGCTCCGGACGCGCAGGCTCAGCGGTCATGGCTCACGGGCCCAGCCGCTCCGTGGCATGTGGGATCCTCCCGGACCGGGGCACGAACCCGCGTCCCCTGCATCGGCAGGCAGACTCTCAACCACTGCGCCACCAGGGAAGCCCGTTTCGCATGTATTAATTCATATAATCCTCATTAAAAAATAAGCTATAAATATGTTGAGCTTTTGAGGCAGATAAATTAATTCAAGATTATATGGCCTAAAAGTGGCAAAACTGAGATTCAAATTTAAGTATGTTAGACCTTATTTTTATAATAAGGTGAAAATTAATATTTTTTTGAAGAATCAAGTAAATACCTTCCTTAATGGAAAATATTTCAAGCAACCAATAATATTGCAAGAGAAAACATAGGACTCAACCTTTATATTACATGCTTTACTAAAAGAAAACATGTTAAAATAAGAACTATGTGCAAGAGCACAGGAAAAGTCATTATAAACTTTACAGAATACTGATTCTAGTCCTTATTTCCAAAACTTAGCCAAAGATTATTTCATTGCTAAATATTACTTTATTACTGACGATGACCTTTCTGAAAGCATGAGTTTTATCACTGTTGAAAGGATGGAAGAAAAATAACTAGATATTGAAAGAAATAAATTTTTAACAGTCGTGTACCCATATAATAAGGATATGCTTATTTTTGACTTTTTTAGCTAATTTCCAAATAGCAATATATTTCATAAGCATGTCTCCAAATTCCATTAAAGAAACAGACACCATTGGTTATACCTACAATCACCACTTCTCCCATTATGAGTGCTATTACTGAAGCACGCCTTACCTATTGGAATCATACACCTACACACACACACATGCACACACACATATATCCATATAAGGGAATTTTGGGGGGATTATGACTATTGCATTTTGGGAAAACTTTAATAGGAGTACTTCCAAAACAGAATTTCAACCCCAATAATAAATTATTCTCATCTAGTTTGATAGATTATGTACTGCTATGATTTCATGTGAGGTTCACTTAAATTTCCAGAGAGTTGATATTATAATCATTGTAGCTTATAATGGTTGCACTTCTATTCAGTACCAAATCAAAAACTTCTAACAACACAGAAAAGGCATGGTTTCTGTCCAATACATTAACATGGCTCCTTTCTAAAAGAAGTTTAACAAGAACTGGCCAGCTTTCATTTTCTTCATTACTTCTGAGAGCCAACCTCTCATCTTCTTTGCCTGCATCTTCAAATGCTTTCTTCAAGTTATTTGTAAAGAAGCATGTAAATGCCTCCATAATATAAAGCATCTCGTTTCTGATTATGTTCCCAAATCAATCATTCAGAAGTTATTCTTTTTGAAAGTAGTTGTGGAATTGTTCAGGAAATTCCTGGTGCAAGACCCAAGTACAGGGGTAAAAATGACAATAGTTTAGGTAAATTTCAGATAGGAGCAAAGAAGAAAAATACATTGTATATATAAGTGTATACTTGGGGTGGGGTGGGTCAAAATTGAAGGAGAAAGTATTGCTAGGAGGAAGAATCTGAGAATTTTAATAACCCTGGGTTAATACTAAAGTATTTGACCACTTCCTAACTGGCTTCTTAGATTTCAGCCTATTTTCTATTCACTGCTCCTAAAATGCTTCCATGCTTTCCATCCAATATTCTTACATTTGTTTAACTTTATTTATTTTTTTAATATCCAAACTCTTATGTCAAGCCTTGATGTTCTTCTATAATCTAAAATTTGAAAGAGGGTAGATGGACTTTCCTGAAGAAAGAAAGCATATTGCTACCTCTTAGCTATAATGAGGTATAACTCCCACCTCCTCGCCTCTATTACCGTACCCAATTCTTAGCTGAGTGAACTGCCTGGACAATGGTCTTGGTCCCTTTTAAACCTAAACCAAGTCCTTCACCAATTTCACCAGATTAAATTCTCTAAATCAAAGCTAGAAACTTATCAATCCTTTTTCAAAACATTTCTAAGGCTCCTCTTTCTCTACAAAATAAAGGGGGAGAATGAAACCAATTTTCTTTTCTTTTTTTTTTTTTTCCCCTGATACGCGGGCCTCTCACTGTTGTGGCCTCTCCCGATGTGGAGCACAGGCTCTGGACGCGCAGGCTCGGCGGCCATGGCTCACGGACCCAGCCGCTCCGCGGCATGTAGGATCTTTCCGGACCTGGGCACAAACCCATGTCCCCTGCATCGGCAGGCGGACCCTCAACCACTGCGCCACCAGGGAAGCCCTGAAGCCAATTTCTAACTCCTTAGTCTGGGCTTGAAGACTTCAACTGTCTTTAATTCACCTTTTCAGACTCATTTCTGCAAATGCATAATGCAGACACCTTTTCAGACTCATTTCTGCAAATGCATAATGCAGACGTGCACTGCAAACTGCAAAGATCTTCATCACTGTGAGTAGTTTCATTCTTAAAGTAAATCTGTGAAGTGAGACTACTGAAACACAGAGATGTTGTAACTACCCTAAGTATTTAGTTAAACTAATAAATAGTGGAAACCAGGGTTGAATCTTCTTCCTTGAGTCCACAGCCACAAACAACTTGTCATCCAAACTGCATGATTAACCACTTTTTGGAATACTTTATTTTCCTTTCTCTGAATACAGACTTGTGTCTTTTTTAACCTGAAAAGATAGTGAAGTGTGGACTGAGAGTGCAGGCCCATCAGAGGTTATAAGGATCATTTAAGCACAGTTTAAGAAAGATTTTTACCTAGCCTATGGTGCTCTGCCAAGATAATTCTCTCATCTGGTGGTAGGTTCCTAAATTACAGATACATTATATAAGAAGAATTAACCAGCTTCCAATATTGGCTTTGCGTTTCAAAACCTAGAGCTGCCAGGTATCCAAATCTCCTCTGAGCTACACAAGTTTAGGACAGGTAGATTCATTTAATATAAAACAACTTTTCTTAGAATTAATATTGTTTCTCCTTAAACCTATTATCATCATTTATCTAGATATCCACTACCATAGAGAATCTTAGTGCTATTCCTACTTCCAAAGCAATGGACTAACTGTTGATAAAGTGTTTTTCTGTGTACTGAAGGCATTTTGGAAATAGCTCTCAGATCAAACTAAATGAGTTCCAGTATAAATAAAGAACCTGAGACATTGCAGATGGCACTCAGCAAGATATTGGTGTGACAGCTAGAAAGATGCAGCGTGACCCTCTGTAACTGATGTTTTGTATTGAGTGCAGGGTCTAATAAAATGAGTTCCAACATGAACTTGTGTGGTCAATGAAATCTGTATTAAACCTAAATATGAGCTTTGACTGCTGCTTTAGTGAAATTAAAAAAAAAAAAAAAGATAAAAGACAAACTATAACTAGAATGGTAGTTTGAGTCACATTCAAACCTCAAAATAACTGTTAAATATGTACTTTCTATTCTAATTAAGGTGAGAAGTGAAAGAATATTCCTATCATATATGTTGCCTCACAGTGAACATTATTTCAGCTACAATGAAACATGACTTTATTTTAAAACCTCTGGCACATTTTACAGTTTGATTCATTTTCTAACACTTTCAAAGCTGTAGTTCATTAAATTACACTTGTTTTATATAAGCCACTCAATATCTACTGTTGACCTACAAAGACTGGGGGGACAAAGATTTATTTTAAATACATTCTACTTCCTTCATGTAGATCAATACAGACAGCCTCCTAAAGAGGTATATTATTTCACCATTGTAGGAAAAGCTTCGAACACTGGTGAGTTAGGTAGAATTGAAGCGAACACCTCAGGATAACAGGCTACGTTCCATCTACAGCCTGACAATTAATCAGGGGTTCTGGTGTCAGCAGTGGCTTCTAACTGCATCATCTTTCCTAAAATGCTCTTCACCTGTGTCAGGTGAGTGAGAATTGCTGAATAAGGTTTGGTTGTCATCATTTGGTTATAGCTTAGTGACAGATAATCACACCATCTTGAAGTCATAAGTAACTCGGGCCGTCCAGGCTATCTCCCATTCAATATGGGGCTACTGGCTTTTGTTGACAAGGGTCCCCAGTGCAGCTCCAATGGTATGAAAAAGGAGCTGAAACAACAACTCAAACTATTGGACAAGAATGTTTACATGCAGTGGAAATCAGCCTCCTTGTATCTGTCACACATTGGTCCAAATTTTGCCCTCTAGATATTCAGAAAATATAGAATCCTAGTTTCACATGGCAGCTCTTCAAATAATTGGAGGAAGTTATCATTGCCCTGCAGGGACGTAGAGCATCTTTCTGACTCAACATCACCACTTTCCTGAATATAAAATGACAGTCACATTCCTCACATGACGTGTTTCCAGACATTTCACCAGTCTGGTCACCTTCTTTTGGATGCATTTCCATTTGTCAAAGTCTCCTTTTAAAATATCTTGAACATCCTATGACTTTTCTGAAGCTTCTAGCAGAAACGGAACGCCCAGAGAATGATGGTAAATTTCTCTCATCTCTGAAGAGTGATGAGACTTAAACTTAAAGAAAATTTCTACTTCACAAAAGTAGACAAAGAACTAACCGTTAGAATATTAATGGATCAAAAATTTAACTCTAAGCTTAGTGGTGTTGCAGAGTAGTATCTGAGAGAATGTTGTCTATAGTGTGTTGTTTGCAACCCACAGGCAATACTCACGCAGTTGTCTACGTTGTCTGCTAAACCTCCAAAATTTTGGACTCTTTGTCAGAGAAAGGACCTGGGTCATGACTCTCCCCTTAGCCAGCTAAGTAACCTCAGGCAAGTCACTAACATACATGGTTTTCAGTTTCTTCAGTACTGTAATGGTGATTTTTGTCTGTCAATTTGACTAGATCATGAGGTGCCCAGATGTTTGGCTAACCATTATTTTTAGGTGTGTCTGTGAGGGTATTTCTGGTGAAATTAGCATTTGAATTGGTGGACCTAGTAAAGTGGTTTGCCTTCTTTGATGCAAGCGGACATCACCATATCTGTTGAGGGCCTGAATAGAAAAAAAAGTTGGAGAAAGAATTCAGCCCTTTCTGCCTAATTGCTTGAGATGGGACATAGATCTTTTCCTACCCTTGACACTCCTGGTGTTCAGGCTTTCAGACCCAGACTGAATTACACCACTAGTTTTCTTTGGTCTCCCAGCTTGCAGAAACCAGCTCTTGAGACTTCTAGCTGCCATAATTGTATGAAATAATTCCTTGTAATAAATCTCTCTCTCTGTATATATATATATATATATATATATATATATATACATGCATATATATACATACATACATATATATATATATATCTTATTGGTTCTGTCTCTCTAGAGAACCCTAATACAATCTTCAAATGAACTAGATATCTCTAAGATTCTATGTAAACTATAATTTGTCCTGGTGAGAGATTTCAATGTTTCAGAACTTCTTGTTTGTCAGGAGTCATGTCTTTGTTTATAATTTAGCCCAGTTGTAAATAGTTTCATCTTCCATAAGATCTGAGAAAATGTTTTGCCAGTTCCACCGTATTCCTATTTACATATTCATTTGTTGGTTCACCTAGCAACTTACTGATGTGCATACGTGAGCATATCACAGTGCTTGACAATATGGATGATACAAAGGAATATAATTGAAGCTCTTTCCCTTGAAGAACTTACAGTCTAGTTACTTCATTTAAAGATACTACATTTAAAACAGTAAAAATATGAGTGTCAAATGTTGATGACAATAAACGATAATGGAATTCAGAGGAGAGAAAGATCAACAAGGCCTAATAAGATGGAAAGCCTTCATGAAGGATATGGAAGGAGACAGGGCAGTTGATGAGCTGGGAGAAAGGAGTATTTACAAACTAGTCAGAGTGATCAAGCTTTTAAAGAGATCTAGATCCATTGATCTAGAAATTATGCAGCAACTGCACACAATAACTCTGAAACACGGAATCACTGGATAAGGATCCAAATATAAACAGAGGATTTTAGCAGCTCCTTGTACACACAACATCCCACCCTGCTTAGTTAATAAGATATAAAAATCAACCGTGAGGTTTTACAGTTCCTATGGGGTCTGTGCTCTGTCGTAAGTAAAAATATCAGGAGATGTGAAAACAAGAGGGGACCTGATATCTACCTTTGTGGTTTGACATACATATGTGTGTGTGTGTGTGTGTGTGTGTGTGTATACTCAGGAGATATATATTTAAAAATAAATGAACTTGTTGTCAACTGGCTTTGGAGGGGGTGATTCTAAAAACTCGGCTACTGCTTTTTGTTTTTGGCACCCTCTCCAACTGGTAAAACAGACATTTCATGACGTTAATCATGGGGCCAAGTGACACAGCTCTTAATGATCAATTTTGTGATAGGAGCAAAGGCACGAGCCTTCAAAATCAATTCCAGTGTGTCTGGACAGACATCAATTTAAGGATACCCTTCTGATGCCTGATTAGGAATCCAGCAGAATTGAACTGTTGGGTCTTGTTGCTAACTTCTTCCAACAATCTCCTTGAAGGTAGCACTAGTTGTTCTTCAGCCCAATCATTTTCTTGATGAAAACAGGCACAATGGAGACAAGTAAAAGATTCTGTGCACCAATTTCTTACACTCAAGTAAATGTAGAGCCATTATCAGAATGAGAGTGTCTGGAAATTTGTGTGTCACAACTGGCTGATGCAAAGTAACAGGTGCTCAGTAAATACTTACCAAGTAATTGAGTTTCATAAAAACTAGAATTGTTTTGTGTCACTTGGAGAAAAGATACATTTATCAAAATCAAGAAATTATCCCTGGAAACTTCCTCCAACCCTTTCTCTCCACCAAAGAAAATACATATAGATACATAGGCATGCATGTGCCTTCTTATGTGTACACATGTGTGTTGTATTGTTTCCTGTTGCCTAGATTTCTGTTTTCAAAGGGTATTCCCTCATGCAAGGAAAGATTTTCTCCTTTTATACTGAAGAGTGTGCTGGTGATACAAGGCCTCCAACCAATACTCCTTTAACCTCACACAGATATCTTGTGCTGACTCTCCTTTAACTCATGAAACCACTGCCAAGTTCCAAGGAACAAAACGCTTAGTGGAATTTTTTAAAGAATAAAAATAATAATATAAAATCATAATTGGTGGGCTGGAGACAGAGTTTATAGTCATTCCCTGAGGAGTTGAAATATAAAGCCAGACTCCCTTTCGGAAGGTGCTAATATTCTGGGTACTGAGGGTACAGACTTAGTTGAGACATATAGAGAAACTATTCAACATGCTCAGTGCCAAGCAGAGAAGGCAGGAGCAGTTCCAGAGGAAGGTGACATCAAGTCATTGTAATAGGAAGGTATAGGCTGGAAACCTATACCTTCCTACTGGAAGAAAGCCCAGACAAAGTTAAAAAGTTGCTCACTAATCCAGCAGACATTATTGTGGAGACAGACACTGGTCCCTTTGTTGCAGGGAACTAGTTTTGTTTCATCCTCTGTGCCTTTCCAGAAGCAGGCTATCTTCTAAGAGTGCATAGAACATTGGAATATTTTGCTAAATATTTTTTATTTGTATGCTCCTTCCACCACTATAATTTGGGGGAATACATTATAGTATTTCTGGAATACAGGTAATGTGTTTTAGCATAAGTTGATCCTATTTCAACAAGACTTATATGATTATTTTAGAAGTCACTAAATAGAGTTTGGGTCGTATGCATGATAATTCTTAAACTGAAATTTTTAAGGAAATTTGTCTAAAAGTATTGGAAAGCCAAACTTATGAGACATAATTCAATATAATCAATACTCCCATGAAACACCCTCTGCTCCTTCTCAACCCACATAAAATGTGTGGGAAATACCAAATTGCCCAGTGGAAGATTGAGTAAAGTGTATACAAACATCCATAATATACCCACAAGAATGATTAATACAAGCTGCAGCATAAGTCTTAATCTTCTCTGTCCTGTGACAACTCAAGTCTGGGAATGCAGTGAGCTGCATTCAGGCTTGATCCTAATTTACTGCTGATGTGGCATAAATGTTAAATACTGCTGCTGCAGCCATTAACCCAAACTCATTAATTATGGAGGGGAGTGATGGAATATTTTTTCAGCTTAATTTACCAAGATGCTCTCAGTCAGTAAAGGTTAGCTATTTGATGAGGGTTCTCAGTTATTAATATGACCCATAGTGTATAGATTAAAAAATGACATAAAGCAGAGAAAAACAACAAAAACCAATTACTCCTACTTAACGGCTCCAAAATATCCTCTTAAGTATGGCCCTGCAGACGTCGAATTTGTATGTGTACATATTCTTATCTATCAAACCAAATGAGAGTCAGTTTACTAGGATAAAACTTTTTTCTACCTTTTCCAAGGGGATGGTTTTGAGTAGTGAAAAGCTTCATGGGATGTGAGGATGAGAATTACAATCAGTATGGATTCTTAAGGTTCTTGTGTTTTTTTTTAAATTTGACAAGTATTGGGGAGTGCCTCTAGAATCTTGAGAAATCATCAAGAAGAGAATTTAAAGATATGTAGTGATATCCAGAATTTCTGGGGAGGGGTTCTGGTAAAATAACTCTCCCTCTCTAAGCCTTGGTGATCAAGCTCAATGTAAAGATAAGGAATCTCTGAGTTAAATGTTCTACTTACACTAGTGCATGCTCATGGACTAAAAGGATGAGTAAATTGAAGAATATTTAAAAAGTTTAGTTTAAGGAATGGACTATGAACAAAAATTTAGAACTATTTTGAGCACATATTATATTCCCCATTCTGCCTTAATTCACCCTTTGATGGCACTCCTTGCAAAGTATATTGAACAAAGGCGTGTCTTCAGTGAAAGAACCAGGAAATAAAAAATAAGTTGCATTTATGTGGTTTTTCAAAGCATTCAACTTAGTTTTAATAATCAGAGTTTTTCCTCATATACCTTTCACTAATTTATAGAAAGTTTCTGTAAATTATGCAATATCGGTAATAAGAACAGCTAACATCTAAGGTTTCTGAACAAACAAAGCAGACATAACAGACTCTTGGTGGCAGCAGAAATGCTTGTGTATGTTAGAGTGAGGTCTGTCTGTGCTCAGGGCATCAGCAAGTGTGTTTTACAGAGGAAATGGACAATTTAACTATTCTAGAGAGCATGTTAGAGGGTTACCCGGTCATCTGTTGAGAGTTCCTCTTGTGTCTGGACCCAAAGTTGGAAATGAAGTGGAATACACTTTTCTCTTTAAAGTTGGTAATAAAGTGGAATATACTTTTCTGTCCTTTGTTCAGCTCTCTCAAGAATCCCATAGAGAAACAGGGTAACTGGGCCACTATGTTTGGCCATTTTTGGATTGAACAAATTCCTCCCATACCACTAATATTCACAAATAAGGCAAGATAATGAACATTAATAAAATCAACAAGCAAGGGAGTACTGAATTTAGTCTTCTAACAGCATCAAAGTAGTCAGCAAAGTTCCAGATTGGTACAATGGTGAAAGAGGTATGCTATTTTCAAATCCCATCCCAGTTAGATGGTAAAAGATTCCACATAGAAAGCAGACCCAAGGGAACAAGTAACACTCATGTCCCATTATAACATGAGGGTAAGACAAGCTGATGTTGCAGGAATTTAAGAAAACAATACTCAGGCTTAGAAATATTGAGGCAGCTATTCTCAAATACAGACCATAGGCTGCTTCTAACTGGTGGTACAAGAATCAGCTTAAGAGCTTATTAGAAAGCAAATTTTCCATTCTCCACTCCAAGAAATTCTGATTAATTAAAGGTGGGTGAATTAGAAATGTGTGTTTTAAAAGCTCCCCAGGTGGGACTTCCCTGATGGTGCAGTGGTTAAAAATCCACCTGCCAATGCAGAGGACATGAGTTTGAGCCCTGGTCCAAGAAGATCCCACATGCTGCAGGGAAACTAAGCCCATGCGCCACAACCACTGAGCCCATGTGCCGCAACTACCGAAGCCCATGCTCTGCAATAAGAGAAGTCACCACGAGAAGCCCACGCACTGCAACGAAGAGTAGCCCCTGCTTGCCGCAACTAGAGAAAGCCCGCTCACAGCAACAGACCCAATGCAGACAAAAATAAATAAATAAATTTATAAATTTATGAAAAAATAAAATGTATGTCTTTTAAAAATGTATGTTTTTTTAAACATTTTAATTAATTAATTAATTATTTTTGGCTGTGTTGGGTCTTTGTTTCTGTGCGTGGGCTTTCTCTAGTTGCAGCAAATGGGGGCCACTCTTCATTGTGGTGCGTGGGCCTCTCACTGTCGCAGCCTCTCTTGTTGCAGAGCACAAGCTCCAGAGGTGCAGGCTCAGTAGTTGTGGCTCACGGGCCTAGTTGCTCTGCGGCATGTGGGATCTTTCCAGACCAGGGCTCGAACCCATGTCCCCTGCATTGGCAGGCAGATTCTCAACCGCTGTGCCACCAGGGAAGCCCCAAAAGGTATGTCTTTAAGGACACAAGAGTTCCCTTTTCTAAGGATCCATAGTCCTTAGTTTGTAGTCTTTATCCTATCATATTTCAAGGCAATTATCCATACTTCCAGATAGCCAGATAGCCAGAAAGGGAATTATCAGAGGAAGAAGGGCAAAGGGGTTCTATTTAATGAGGCATTGCCTTTTTGGTCATGAAGAGGATCACTCTGTTAGTATTTCCAACTACATTTCTTTCAACAGAATGCAACACATGGTCACCTTTCAATATCAGGGACCCAAGGAAAAATATTATAGCTGACAAACTGCTTCCAAAATCAATATTGGAGTCAAGTGAGGGTGGATATTGGGTAAGCATCCAGCTAAGCATTCCACAGCCATCTAATGAAGACATAATAATAAATTTTTGGAGCTGTATTGGTAAATGTAGTATCTACTCTCTACCCCCTCTCTAAGAATTTCCTAGCTATTTCAAAGTAAAGTTATTAATATAAATAGTTTATGTGTGACTTATTTGAAAAATCACTCAACATATATACCACAAATCTATTAAATCCTAAAATTATAAATTCATAGAGCATTCCATTTAGAATGAATATTAATAGATATTTAGGCTATCCTTTTCAGTAGGTGTCTAGTACATGGGAGATATAAAAGTATATGTATATATGACAATGACAGGATAAAAAGAATACTAATCTGTGGGGTAGAGATTAAGGTAAACATTGGGAAATGTTTACCAAGGACCCCAGGACTCATTTTTTTACTCAAAGACTTATGGAGTTTTGTGGGATTTTTTGATCTTTAACTTTCAGAAAAAAGACCAACCTACATTAACTTAACCTATATCCACAACATTTGCGTGTACCTTTCACAAGAAAGTAACCTTTGGTTCATTTATCCATATCCTAAAGAGAAGCTTTTCATCTCCAACATTTCACAGCTGCTATAATTGTCACCTTTTTTCTAAGTCATAGGGGAAAAATGGGAGGTCAGCTGGAAATGCAGAGGAGGAATTGAGAATGCCATTCCCTAGCCTTGGTGTCAAAGACAGATGGTTTGCCTGTTTTCGAAAGCACTCAGTGTAGAACATGCAGAACTGAGAAGTAGAAAGAAGATCTCAATCAGTCTTACCTGGGGATTTTGAATATCATTTTCACCTCTTATTCTTCAATATGTATATATGGATGTACCTGATAAAGTCCTGGATGATAATAGTTCTTGGGAAAGCCAGCAGTCAATGATCAATATGTTTCCCTTAGCTTCTGCTCATAAAAAGTAAGAGGCAAATTTCTTCTCCTATTGCAATGAGTTCAATTCAAATGCCTGGGAACAATTATCTCTATTTTATTTTGACATTAACAGGTTTAAACAAAGACTTATCATTTACCAGATGAATGACTTTGGGTAAATTACTTAAATTTATTAATCCTGGTTTTCTTCAAATGTAAAGTGATGAGTGTACATTTCTGAAAATTAAATGGTATGACATATATACAAGCACCTAGCATAGTACCGATACATGGCCATATTAGTTGTTAAACAAATGGCATTCTTTCACCTCATTCTCACTTGAGGAGCCATCACTTTATGGTCAGGGCACTTCCACAGACGGTTGTAAAAGATCTCTCCCCTACAATCCTATCTCTTTCATGCAACCTTTCTAGACTGGTCAGAGAGTAGTGCATAACTTCCTGTTTGTCCCTACTGGGTGCTTTAGTTGCACAGCCACAGGGGTGACATAAAGTATGTCACCTTCTAGAAACTTCTCTTTACTGACAGTAAATGTAAATAATTGCAAACTTGAAGGTAAACTGTGATACCAGAGACTTTTCTTGGTATTGCGTTTCCCCTTAAGTGGCATATCCTCTCTCCAATTCTAACCATTCAGGAGCCATTGCTCCTCTTCCTGTTTTGTTCTTACATCATCCTCAGTCTTTCAGTTCCATAATGAAAACCTGAGTAGAGCAATCATGTGGGTGTTTTACTTGGAAGACTACTAGAACTGGAGCTAGAATTGAAGAAGCAGAACTGTGCCTCAGGCAACTCATAGACTCAAGTGAATTTTGGTGCCTCCACACCACAAAAATCCACTACCAACATATCTCACCTTCTTAAACATCCTGTCCTCCTTTCTAATTACTGAGCAGATACCCCAATAATCACAACTCACATTCCTCTATAGATGGAGAAAGATGAATCCCAGACATTTGAGGAAAACCAACGTCAATACTTTTGATTAGAATCCCCAAAGATTAAAGATACTATCATAGAGGCTTCCCTGGTGGCGCAGTGGTTGCGAGTCTGCCTGTTGATGCAGGGGATACGGGTTCGTGCCCCGGTCCAGGAAGAACCCACATGCCGCGGAGCGGCTGGGCCCGTGAGCCATGGCCACTGAGCCTGTGCGTCTGGAGCCTGTGCTCCACAATGGGAGAGGCCACAACAGTGAGAGGCCCGCGCACCGCAAAAAAAAAGAAAGATACTATCACACCCATGAAAACCATTTTTAAACAAAATTTCTGAAGAAAATTGAAAAAAATTGCTAAAATTTTTGAAATGAACAAATATATTAGATACAAAGTGAAGTTAAATTGGTTGAAAGACTGAGGCAAGATGTTTCCTCAGAACTGTACTACAAAATAATAAAGAAATAAAAAGTAAAACAGAAGAGTTAACAGCAAGAATGTTTCAACACTCATTTAACAGAATTTTCAGAGGAATATTATAGAGATGATGAGGAGAAAAAATTTTAAATAAAGTAGAAGAAATAAAAGATCCCTAAATTGAACAAAATAAGATGACTGCAAATGGAAAGGGGATCACTGGGTACTACGTACAAAGATAAGAAAAGGAGAAATGTGGCCATATTTCAGAAACCAAATTATATAAAGCTACCAAAAAACCCAGGTTATATTCAAAGTAATGAGAATCAGATTATTCTATGATATTTTAGAAGTTACAGTGGAGGATAGAAGATAGGAAAATATTAAAAACCTTGATCCCATAATCAGCAAAATGACATGTAAGTAGTACAGCAAACTAAAGATGTTTTATAATACTCTATTTACCAACAGAAAAAAAAAAATGTTTTAAGGATATAACCTAGCAAAATGAAAAAAAAATTATACTCCAGAATGTAGAAATACATAAGATACAAGCAACATCGGTGAGCAAATTTTTCATCATTATACTTGTATGAAAATATACTTGAAACCTCACACACAACTTGTTAGCAACCCGGAACTATTTACTTAGACTAAGGATAAGACAGGCGCAGGTAAAAGAGAAAGTATTTTGAGTTTTTTGATCTGCTTGAATGTGGATATAGATACTAATCAATTCCAGATGTTGGTAGAAAAATAAAACTTTTCAAAGTTTAGCAAAATCTTAAGAATCATCACCACTGAAGAGTAGAAATAGGATGAATATACTGTGAACCAATAAAAATAATGAAATGGAGCAAATGACCCTCCATTAATCCAACAAGGCCAAGGGTGAAAAGAGAAATTTTTAAAAAGCATAGCAAGCAAAACAAACAAACAAACAACAACAACAAAAAATAAACAAAACTAAGCTAAGGTGCCAAAAGTAAGTAAAAAAAATATCAGTGACCACTATACTGTCATTGTCAATTTTTAAAATGTCCATATTAAAAGCCAGAGACTAATAATGTTGGGGAGGAAAGGCAGAAAAAAAAAGCCAACTGTCTACCTATAACCTGTTTGCAAGAGGTATACCTGAGAAACATACATAGCCAAACCCTACACACAGTTGATAATCTTACTGATACTTCATAAACTTATTTACTAGAAATTTGTAGCAAATATTCTGTTTTATAATCCATATATTTTGTCCATTTTCCTATATATTTAGAATGTAATGGACTTAGAATGCATGAAAATTCACAGAAGAAAAGCAAATTGCCAATAAATATACCACCCTGTGGGTAGCACGGAAATGCAAATTAAAGTGAGATACACTTTTTTTTTCTGGTTAATTGGGTAAAACAGAAAGGAAGAGAGAATGAGAAAGAAAGAGAGAAAGAGAAACAATGAAGGAAAGACAGAAAGGGAAGGGAAGGGAAGGGAAAGGAAGGTAATACACCTTCCTATCTTTGATTTCCAGGTCTCAAGAGGAGAGAAGCAACAACAAAAAAATCATTTTCTGTGGCATCTGATACTCCCTTTCCCTGGATTTTCCTCCTTGGGTTTCCATGACACCACCCTCTGCTGGTCTGTATGTGTCCTTCTTCACCTATCTGATCTCACAGGTACTTGTTTATTCTCCGCTCCTTAAACACCAACATTTTCAAAATTCCACCTTTGACTGCTTTCTTGCCATACCATCTTCCCAAATGGTCTCATTCTTTCCTCTGGTTTCAACAATGGAAGACTCACATATTACTATTTCCAGCCCAGATCTTCCTAATGAAATTCTAATTTTTCCATCCAAACGTTCACTCATTAATATTTGAGAGGAACCCTAATTAAACTCAGAATGTCCAAATATTAAAATGTATTTTACACATATTTATCACTTGAACCTCACAACAAACCCCTCTTAAAGGTATATATAATGATAAACTATAAAATAAGTATTTTTAGAGGGCTTAAAAAAGTGTGTCACAGTGGTGTGAATACTATAGTGATATCTGTTATTCAGCAGGTTTGGATTGGTAAAATAAACTTTAAAATCAGAAATTAATTAAAAGAACTAGTAATGTCACCCTGCCCTAGATTATTTTATAATTTTATACAGTGCAACAAGCCAATAAATGTAGCAGTAAAAACAGTCTTTGATACACAAGTATTGCTTTTTAGTACCATAAAAATGTACTTTCGGGAGAGTAGCACATTATAGTTTAAGTGAAGCTCTTCATTAGATAGTATGAGAAAATGAGCCATGAAAGGAAGATGGAAAAGCCTCTTTAATAGTTCCTGTGCAGATAATGTAGGCCAATCAATAGCCATGCCTCATTTATTTTATGTCCGTGAGAACTTAGAGGCAAAATGTTAGTGTTTGCTATTCTGTTGGCTTTCCTTGCTCTGCATCAGTAATGAAAAAATGGATTTGCATATTAAGGTGTAATTTTTACAAATGTGACTCAAACAATAGGCTGTTATTGTTAACCAGTATGGAAAGAAACACCTTTTGTGTTACCTTTGGGTCCATTAAAGTCACTTCTAAGCTGGATGATGAATTTAGTATGTCTCCAAAATGAGCCAATCAATACAAAAGTTCATAAATACTTTATAAAAATACATTAACGGTACATAAAAAATTAAGAGGTCCATAAAATACCTAATTTAGAAGATGTCACAATAACTGATGAAGGCAATTCTAAAATCAACATATTTTTTAAAAGTCTATTGATGGTGTTTCCATCTGAAACACACCTTTAGGTATTATGTGTAATGATCCACCTAGTATCACCTCTAGGGTGATGGCATATTGAAATATGATCTATGTCTACTTAAAGTCAAAAGGTTTATTTCATTATTACTGTCATATTTGTGGGAACAGACTTTAATGGGAGAAAATCTTTGGAAATAAATTTGTGATTTAAAAAAAAATCTGTTTTCCATAAAGAGACTAAAACTTAAATACCATATAAAATGGATTAACATTTGCTTTTATAGAAGTTAATTGAATGTTAGACATTATGCTTTGAACTGGCTGTAGAAGGGAAAAGAAAAAACAAAGGGAAAAATAAAAATGAAAATCAGAGAGGCAGACCAATAAATAAGACAATAGAAAAGGCAGAACAAGAGAAGGTGGCTTGGGTGTGAACGTAACTTTGGGGGTTCTCCTGAAATTTATTGGAGAGCTGTCTTACTGCCTCTGGATTTCAAGCTCCAAAAGTGAAGAGCAGAATAAGACTCCATGCAACAGAAAAAATATCATCAAGGTCAGATCAACAGTGCATACAGCCCAGTAGTTTCTTCTGATTTTAACAATTATACTTCAAAATGTATTTTTAGGGAAAAGTTTATTTTCTTACTCAACTTTACAAGGCTAAGAAAATGGTCTGAATAGAATAGTGAAAAACAAAATTCTTTCCTCCATCTCTTATCTATATTTTCCTATGTATTTGTGTATTTAGTCTGTGTAGTATTTTTTAACATTTAAAACGTTGTGCTTGATTTCCATTTCCACTAGCATTTTTAATTCAGATATACTTATATTGCAATGTCCAAAAATATAGTAACATCAGTAGAAAAACATAACTTTTCATGGTATATGAGACACAGCGTGGCATAATGTTTCACAAGAGGCCAATTTCAAAAGAAGTGTAGAAGTTACCAGTGCACACATAAGGCTTCTAAACTGGGAAGAGAAAAATAAGCCCCTACTGTGCCATGCTTACACTGGCACAGTTCTAATGTGGTTGTTTGGAAAGTGTTCTTTCATCCGTTTCTAGTCTCACTGTTCTTTTGCTGCTAGATTTTTTTTTCACTATATTTTTCCTAAAGAAAATGCATTTATTCCATCATGAAAATGGATAAAATATAAATAATTTTTCACATATTTCTTATGCACCTTATATGTGCCAGATACTAAAAACAGTTACTGTAGGAAAAAAAAAAAAATACCATTGTCAGTATCCTAAATCAGCTCATCACTTAGCTGAGAAACAATATTCAGAAATGAGAAAGAAGTGAAGAGGTAGGGTGTACTTGATGAAATAATTAAGTGGTATAAACTCAAGTGAAATGAGGAAGGCTTCATAGAGAAGTGCAGGAAGTATGGCTTGAAAGAAGATGCAGGGAGCCCTTATAAGTAGAGGAAAGCTCATGAGCATAAAAGGATACCAAGAAGACCAAAATAACTGGAGTGAAGGATTCAAGTTAGGGAAAGATGGGAAACCAAATTCCTTAACTAGATGTGAGCCAATTTAAGATGGACTTAGAATACCATAATGAAAAAATAAAACCAGCCTAGCCCTAGAAAAAGCAAAAGGAAATCACTTTATTGGTTAAAACATTAAGCAGCCGTAATAAGTTGAGCAAATTAACTGATGTTTAAAAAGCAGTATCACTGGAAAGAGTCTCGAAAGGATGAGCTGAAGGGGAAATATGAGGCATTTTTTATGCAACAAAGGAGACTCTCAACACTCAGAAGTGACTTTCAGGTGGGGCTAAAGGCAAAAAGTAAATAAAATGCTCTTCTGCATCTTTGATTTAATCTCCATGGACAAAATTTAAGAGTTTAGACAAGCAGGAGTTAAGAAATCTGTGGGTAACATTTGCTAGATATAATTTATAACATTATAACGTTTTGTGAGGTTTTCGTAAGCTAAACGTCTGCTTAGTTAAGGTCTTAATTAGTGACCAATGACACACTGAATTGGAAGGTCTTATACTTTTACTATAAGTCAATTCATATTTTTTTAGAAATAGGACAAGTTATCATTATAAATTATAAATGAATATTCAATAGAAATGAGCTTTTTGTTCCCCAGGGGACATTTATGTTTCCTTTTTTGACCTTAGGCTAACGATTGCTACATTTAGCAACTAATATTCACTCTACTTTAGTAAGCCTTAATTCTGAACCTAATATTAGGGAAGATCAATCTAACATAATTTTCAGATTCTTTATATATTGACTCACTGTGATTTCCATTTAACTTACTCTTGCATTAGGTATTATATTTGTTAATGGTCTATATATTTTCCATTCTTATCTCTCCAGGTTAGTAACAGAGAAAAGGCATAGTTTCTTGGAGGAAAAAACAGTCATTTGAGTCATTTGTTGCAGCAAACCACTATCCAAAATCACTGATGACATCAACTTAATAGTATTCTTCCTACTTTCTAACTGAAAGGGAATTATTCTTACACAAGGATATTTCTTTTTCTGTTGTATCTCTAGGCAATGTAACTTTACCGGTTGTGCTGACCAGTGGATGAATTCTTCTCTCCATTAGTGGTAACAATAAAATGAGTAACAACATACAGAATTCAAGATGCTTTACCTATATGGTATAGTTATATGGGGTCATCAGCAATATTCCATCCCAAGTAATTATAATTTTCCATTTTCCATTAAAGAAAACTGAGGCTCACTTTGAACTGCTCCATACTTTACTAACAAAGCTATTTCAGGCAAAGTCAGAACTTGGAGGCTTAGTTTCTTCTTTTGTTAGATGTGAATATTACCCTGTATTCAACATGTTCAATTATAAGGTTAAGTTCTAATGTATTATTAATGGAGCAACATCTTAAAATCACAAAAATGACCTTCCTCCAGTTTTAATTGAGGACTTTTAGGCCAAAAAAAAAATACATATTCTGGGTGTCTTTCTTCACTAATTTTAAATAACTCTACACTTATTTATCACATACAAAAAATGTCTTTACTTACACTACTAGCTGTAAAAAGGTTTATTCTCAGGCACCATAATTGTAGTCTGACTGTTTATGCCATTTGGAAAGTTCACAGTTTAAGAAAAATTGTCTTAATGATCACTTACAGAGGTATTCCTCTCAGGAATAACTAACTCTAGTAGATTCATGAAATCATCTTCTCTAGAGCCATTAGGCAATTTCTTTGATTCAATTTTATTTTTCTTCCTATGCCATTGTAATATTCAAAAGAGCTACAAAGAAAAGAGAAAGCTCTGTGTAATGGAAAGTGCATAGGATTTAGAATTTAAAAAAACAAACAAGAAAACTTGGGTTGAATCTTATTTCTGTATTTATTAGTTGAAGAATCTTGAGCATCAAGGTCTACAGGAAGGAAGCAAGGACTTATACCTTTAAGAGATATTGCAAAGGAGATGACCCATGGATGGTACCTCTGGCTGACTGAGGCCTTTTGTCCTGGATGCTCAATAGGAATCAGGAATAAATGTTACTGCATATTGGAGGACAGTGAGAAGTTATTTTTTAAAATACATTTGACTCTTTGAAATAAAGAATTACCCTTTCCTACCCAAGAGTCTTGTTTATGTGTGCCAAGTCCTTTTGGAGGGCAGGATCTATTTCCCAACCTAATGTAAGAAAGCCCCACAGTAATGGGAACTAGAGTGGTCAAGAACTCCACCTTTCCATTCCCTAAGCATTTATACTCAATGGTTCTCTCTCTGGAGCTCCAGGATTATAGTATCCTACTCAGCATCCCACTTGGATATCTAAAAGACATCTCAGACTTTCCTGGGAAAAAGTGAATTCTCATCTTCCCCTTCTTCAGTAATGAAGTTTAACTAGATATATTGACAGCAAAGCATGGCTAAGACATCTTAGTAAAGAAAAGGTCAAGTTTCAGGACCATGTATAAGTTATGATTCAAGCTTTGTTTAAACAATGCATACACATATTCATATACATGAATGCATATTGATAGCTGTTTGGAAAACAACTGAAAGAATATGCGTTCATGTGATGACAGTGGCTATACTTGCATAAACAAATTCAAAAGGCTTTCATGTACTATAGAGACTGCACTATTAAAAATGCTTATAATGAGCCTCTATTACTGTTAAAATCAGGGAAAAAACTAAAAATGATAGTACAAGTAGATTTTGATTTTTTTTCTAAAAAATTTATCCAAGTATTTTATTTTGTGCCTTAGAGCAAAGCTAGGATGATAGTGAAGGGTTCATTGTAAGCCACCCTTTCCAATAATACATTTTGTTATATTTGACAAGAAAAATAATAGGAGTTCAAAATCAGTTTTCTCAGTGGTAAGTTTAAATGTATGTGGGGTATTATAGGCTTGTTCCAATTCTTGTAAATGATTTAGAATTTACAAAAGTATACTTGGCTTTCTTAAAGCTCTAATTTATGAATCTAAATAGTACTGACATAAAACTATCAGTACACATATTTCCCCTCTTGTTATTTTAGTTCTTGCTTTGTCCATTTGTTAAAAGTTCCAAGAATTGTGTTACATACATTTGTACGCCAGCATTATCAACATCAGAAAGGAATATTTGTTAAGTGTCCATTTGTGTGTGTTATTCTCCAGGGCTCAATAGTTGAACGATCTTTTACTCAGATGACTTGTAGCAATACTTTAAGATGTCACCTTCAGGCATGTACGAAGTACTAAAGAAAACTGGAGAACTAAATCTCTACTTTCCTATCTTCTTTATTTTGCTCACCCTCCATCTTTCTCTCCCTTTGTACTCTCTTTGTTAATTGATTTTATTTTAAGTCTAGCTCTTGTGAGGCATGGTTTTTCTGCCTTTTTGCACTTATATTTATCTAACTACTGGAGCTGGGCTTCTATTAACCCTTACATTTTGTCTTGGGTCCCAGAATATTTCCTGTCCTTTACTTGACTAGTATGTAGAAGGTTGGTTGTTTGAGTACTTTTCTTGGGGGTCAAGGGAGGCAATATTTGCAAAACATTCTATGTCTTTCTTTTTGTATTTAATATAGAAAACCCTATTTGTAGAGTAGAAAGATCATGAGATATAACAGAAAACAAAGTTTGCTCCCTATCTTTGCTGACTTACTACATATATGCCCTTTGGGTTAGTTTCTTACTTTACCTGAGCATAGATGTCATCATCTGTAGCATGTAGATGATAACTTTATGGAGTGGCTGTGTGACTACATGAAATAATGTGCCAAGAATCTAGCAGGGAGGCTCTGACATTGTACTTGTACTTCCCTCAACCTAGAACTCATGTCCTCTGGGCTAAATCAGCCTCACTGGCTCTAATTTTACCTTAGGCTCTTGCTTGCTACTCTGAGTGAGATTCCACTTTGCACACCACTCCTAAAAGCTGAGTCTAGCTTAATTTCCCCTGGTTGCACTTCCATTAATCTACTATCTCTGGAAATGAGGTTTTCCATTTCTTCTTAAACACAAATCATTTTACATAATGAAATGCAGCCATTCTACTACAATCTTTGTGGCTTAAAACTATCTCTGCCTGAAATATTTTCCTGGCTGGACATTCTTCTTAGTAAAAAAAGCATTCTTCTTGTAAAAGACATAGTCTTTTACAACCACGGTCTCCACTGAAGATGCTTAAGAGAAAATGTGGCTTCCCGTGTATTATTATGAACTGAACTGTGTTCCCCCCCGAATTCAAATGTTGAAGGCTTCATCCCTGATAACACTGTATTTAGAGACAGAGCCTATAAGGAGGTAATAAATGTTAAGTGAGGTCATAGCGGTGAGCGTTAGTGTGGTAGTACTGGTGTCCTTTTTTTTTTTTTTTTTTTTGTGGTACGCGGGCCTCTCACTGTTGTGGCCTCTCCCGTTGTGGAGCGCAGGCTCCGGACGCACAGGCTCAGCGGCCATGGCTCACGGGCCTAGCCGCTCTGCAGCATGTGGGATCTTCCCGGACCGGGGCACAAACCCGAGTACCCTGCATCGGCAGGCGGACTCTCAACCACTGCGCCACCAGGGAAGCCCCTGGTGTCCTTTTAAGAAGAGGAAGAGACGTCCTCATGGGCACAGAGGAGAAGCCATCCTAAGACATATCTACAAGCCAGGAAGACAGACCTTACCAGAAGCCAACACTGACAGCACCTTTACCTTGGACTTCTAGCCTCCGGAACTGAAAGAAATAAATGTCTGTGGTTTAAGTCACCCAGTCCATGGTATTTTTTTATGACAGCCCTGGCAGACTAATATACACATGTTCTAGATTTTGGTTACTCTGCTATTTCAACACAACCTAAATACTTTTGCAGAGAAATAAAACAAGCACTTCAGTCAGTTCACAATAATTGCAACATTTCATAAACTGATATTAACATAGTTACACTTGCTCAGTTTGTACTGTGATAGAAGACTCATCCTTAGGCAGCTGATAGCCCTATACTTTAAAGAGCTCAACTATTTATTATGGCTTGGAAACGTGAAAAAGTTAAATACATTTGTGGAAATTGAGACATGTTATTGATTGAATTCACTAAAATAATTTCTTAAACACAGTTATTAATGTGCATAACTTGTTATGTACAAGAGTACATAAAAGTTTGCATATGAAGCTTTTAATCCCCATATGCAAACTTTTTTTTTTTTTGCACATAGGCAAATGAAAGTTGGCATATGTAGGTATTCCCATCTGGTTTGCCAATCAATCGTCAATTTGTATTTGTGTAATAACTACTGTGGGTTAACCCTAGCTTAAATTGTTATAATGTCTCAAAACAAATATTTTTAAAATTAAAATGTACTTAGTACAGTGCTTCAAATTCACAGTGTTTCCTATAAGAATGGCAAAGGACATGATTTTTCAGGGTGCCCCCATATATTCTTATTTTCTGGATATGTCTGTGATCTCCCTGTTTATATCTAAGTGTATGCAAAATACACAATTATAGAAAATGCATTTTCACTATAGATAATTTGTGTGTTTTTAATTAAATATAAAGAAACATTTGAGTAAATATTTTCATTTAAGTTTTATTGTCACTTGAGTTCTACAATGGGATATTTTGCTAACTTTTTTTTTCTTATATAATACTTGGACATTGTTAAACAAAATCACTGGATGATTCTAATTTTGTAACATTGTTTTGTAAACAACTCTGAAAATCTTCCTATAAAATTTACATGAAAATGGTCTATTTTCTTCCTTTATGTATATATTATTCTCATGTTTCAAATATTTTTGGAAGGGATAACATAAATTATTTTGGGGGAAAAACTAGAGGTTGATCAAATTAATATGCTTATAAAAGGACATAACAACTTTGTAAATTCAGGTATAGTAAAATTCACATTTACTTCCTCACCCCCATAGTGTTGGGGGGAGCTTCCAATATAGGTAGGTCATTTCAAAATGATTTGGGGATACTTTACTGCCTTCATAGAGAATAGAAACTAGATTTGAGTTTCAACGGATGGTTTTGGAAATAAGAGAGAAGGGATACAATGTCCTATTGACTAAGCTATGTCTTGGGTTGTGATGGAGCCACAGCTGGTTCAGAAAGCATGGGTCCTGGGTGTGCATTCCTCATGGCTCCACATCTTCCTAGCTGGGGTTCCTGGGGAAGATACTTAAATTCTGCAATCTGCACCGTCAAATCTAGAATGGTGTAATAATAGTATTTATTGCATAAAAATGAATAAGAATATTTTTAAAGTGTCAATGAGTAAAAACCACTGAGGAATATCTGACACCCTCACCATTAACTTGTTATTGACACCAATTCTGCTGTTACTGCTGTTAAAAAAAAAAAAAAAAAAAAAATTCTATCCCAACCAGTAAGAGCTCAGTTTTAAATGTCTCCTCAGTTAGTTTAGAACCTGGATCAGATCACACATCAGTATCCTTTTTCTCTGTGATTCTAGAAGATATTTGAAAACATCAAAACCAGTAAGACCTGTTCCTAGGTCATTTTTCCTTTCCTAAGTTTCAGTAACAATGCCAATTCAGAGCAATTTCAAAGTAATGTAAGCACTTCAGGGGCATACATTGTCAGCCCAGATCTATGGTGATATGTACAACTTGATTATCACCCTGTTGAAACAACTTGGCAAACATCACTTAGGCCCTTCATGCCTGGTAGGCAGAATAACTACCTCAATTTTTCAAGGTGATTAAGCTGATTAAGTAAGAACACTGTGATTCTTCATTCATTTATCTTCACTTAATCAGATGGAAAGGTCTTTTCCACAGACAAAGGAATTAAGTGTTGTAACTTAATCCTTCTATTCATTTTCTTTCCCCTCCACCCCCAGTGCATCCAGGACCCCTTCTAAGAGAGCCAGGCTGTTAATAGAGCACTAATTCAAAGTCCCTCATTTCTGAGTTGTGAGGTTCCCTTCCTCTCTTTTTAACTGAAAACATTTAACAGACTTTCTAGGAAATAAATGTTAGAGCACTAACCTCTGAATGCCATTTAATCACTTCTTTCAATCAATTCACATGTTTATTTATAAGAATTGCTCTACCTGTTAAGTGTTGAATTAAAAGGACTGGAGGAGAGGAAGACACCATTAGGAAAAAACCCAGAAAGTAGCGTTACCTGAAACATTTATGAACATCTATTGCAAACACTCTTAAAGCCTGGTAAATTGCATTTTAATTATTTTTGTAAATGTACTGAAATTAAAGAGCATTTTAAAAAAATAAAGAGCATTTAGAAAGCAGTCATCTAGAGTTAAGGAGGTATAAATGAATCACGTGGTTACATTAAATATTCAAAAATTCAGGGATCCTTAATGGAGCAATAATAGTTGTCAAGCAACATTAGAACTTCTTGGCACATACTCAGGGCTGCTTGGAGCATATTTTCACACTGAGGAAATGTTTACTCTACCCAGCAGCCTGTTTCCCCCAGTAGAAACACAATGAAAATTCAAACACAATAAATCATTCCCAAGGTACAGGGATTCAAATGCCACAAGTGCTTTGAGTCACTTTGCTTCAAGGGTGGAATTTATAAATTGAAGAACTTTTAAATTTGTTAGAACATAGCACTCTGGAAATAAGAAAGCAGAGCCAATTGGATTCTGGGATCTTATTTGTTTGTCACTCTGTATTATCCTTGGCAGTGAGTCACTGGCATAAACAATGGGGCAGAGTCATTTCACCTCTACAGCCAGCAGGAGGGCCTCAGAGAGAATCAGACTCCCAAGGATCTCAGACGGGCCATCAAAACTGCCACCCTTTTTAAAAAAGGCGAAAATGAATTTGAGAGTTGAAGTTAATTAATTCTGGCTTCCCAATAGTTAAAACAAACCAAGAAGAAAACACAGATTTCCTGATTCCCAGTAGCTTCTCTTCCTCTTCACCATTCAAAAAAATTATGAAGATCATTGTGCATGTGTACACTTTTTTTTCCACCACTAATTAATGAACCACACACACTGCCTTAATTTATGTTGTGCTTTCTACTTTTCTTATACTATTGAATCCTATAAACATTTTGCCTGTTTGAAGAATATTGTCACAAGATCTTTTATTTTTTGCTTTTATTTTCCTCATCTCTTCAAGAAGCTGTTAAAGTAAATAAAGAGCTAGTGCCACTGATGTACTGTTATTCGGTTAGGACTTTCTTTTTTGGAAATGCTGAGCTGTGTATAACTTCAAAGATGTTAAAGCATTTATGGAACATTCTGTGCTCTACTTAACAAATCACTCCTTTCTCATGTACTGTGGTTACTACCGTCAAACTTTCCAATCATGTTTATGGAAATTGAGGATGTTACAAAGTTACAGCCCCATAAATGAAGTTGTAGAATGATAAAACTTCCAGATAAGAAATGTTACTTGTACTATACAACCTTCACTGCACCTAAGATTTTCATGAAGGAAAAACTATTTAAAAGCCAAGTCTGTAGATTGTCTTTTCATTCCTTTCACTTGGGCTTTTTTGCAGAGCAGTAGTTTTTAATTTCAATGGGTTCAAATTTATCAAGTTTGATGGAACATGCTTTTGGTGTCAAGTCAGAGAAGTTTTTGCCTAGTACTAGATCCTGAAGATGTTCTCCTATGTTCTTTTTTTTTTCTTTTGTGATGACGTATGGTTTTATGTTTATAAATTTATTTTTGTTTAAAGTGTGAGGTTTAAGTCAAGCTTCATATGCCAGTTGTTTTTTTAAAACTATATATAAGAATGCTATTGATTTTAATATTTTGGTTTGTATCCATAATATTTTTATTACTATTAGACCTAAGAGTTTGTGTGTAAAGTCTTTTGGATTTTCAATATACATATCACATCATAAGAAAAAATAAAAACAAAAAAAACCTGTAGTTTTCCCCCAACCTCTTAATTCTTCTACCTCTTCTGTTTTCCTATTGCATTTGCTAGAATTTTCAGCAGAACATTGAATAGAAGCAGAAATGGCAGATGTCTGTTTAGGTCCTGACTTTAAGAATTTTTCTCAAGTTTTATTATTAATCATCATAAGGTAGGTCTTTATGGATAAGGTAAAGCAATTCTCTTCTACAGGTTTATCAAAAATCTGTTTTGAGCATTTACTGGGTTTTATCAAATATTATGTCTGTACATACTGAAAAGATATGGTTCTATTCCTTTAATCTGTTAAGAGATTTTCTATGATAATTCATTTTTGCCACTCAAGAACAAATCTCACTTGCTATTATTTTATTTTCTATTTCTGTGCTGAATTATAATTTTTAGGATACTGTTAAAGCCTGTTTAATAAATTTCTGAGTGGCAAACTCTTAAATATCATATATTTGAAAATATCTTTTTTGGCCTAATTTCATAAAAGTGTTTAGCTGGGTATATAATTTTATCTAACTTATTTTCCTTTCCCTATGCCCACTGAAGATATTGATCCTTTATTTTCTGTTATGTAATGCTACTGATGAAAGATCTGCAGTCACAGTAAGTCTACTGCCATTAAAATGAAGGTGATCTGTCCCTTCTTTCTGGCAGCTATTAAGATTCTATTTCCAAAATTTCTGATTGGTCTTTTTCTACATTCACCTGTCCATTTTGTTTTTGTAGTTGTTTGTTTAATATTTTCTTATTCTTATATTTTAAATAAAAATTTATTTTCATTTTGAGCATGCTAGGCATCCTTAATTTTAAGTCTTTGTTAGATTGTTTCACATAATTAAATTCATTGGAAGTAAATCCATATTCAAAATATTGATTTTGTTGGTAACATTCTTTGAATATGTATTCATTTTTATGAAATTTGCAGGTTTGATTTTTAAATGAGGCATTTTGTTTATTTTCTCTCTCTGTTCCTCTTTTCTTGACCCTTCCTCCTTAACAGGTGTATCACTACCTTCACCCAGCCCTCTGGATACCAGGCTAACTGGTCTGGGGACCAAGCTGTCACTCTCTTCCCAACCTCCCTAACTTCATGCTTGCCAAGAAAGCTCCCCAATTGGAATGTTTTAATTCCCTTTGACTCCACAGGAGGTGAACCACGATCTGCTATTGCCAGCTTCCAGGACAGGTATCCAGGCAGCTCCTCAGTCACCACTTTGTGCCTTTCTAATCCATGGAGGTTTTGGTCTGTTTGTTATCACAATCCAACTATGTCTTTGTTTTCCTCTTTTCAGATTTTATCAAACTTTGCTACATATTAGATCCAAGAGAGTGTATCAAAACATACTTGTCGGGTATCCCTGGTGGCGCAGTGGTTGAGAGTCCGCCTGCCTATGCAGGGGACACAAGTTCGTGCCCCGGTCCGGTAGGATCCCACATGCCGCGGAGCGGCTGGGCCCGTGAGCCACGGCCGCTGAGCCTGTGCGTCCGGAGCCTGTGCTCCGCAACGGGAGAGGCCACAGCAGTGAGAGGCCCGTGTACCACAAAAAAACAAACAAAAAAAAACATACTTGTCATCTTGTCCTTAATACTCCCATTCTGTCTTTAGCCCACTGTAAGCAGGCTTTCATCTTCCTAGGAAACTTCCTGGCAGAGTCACCAGTAAAACACCCATCCCACCAAACCTAATGGTCAGTTTTCACCTTGGCAGTGGCTGACACAAGTGATCATTTTCTTCTTTCTGATATATTTTCCTTTCTTGTTTTTTGGAATAGTCTACCCTTATTTCTCTCTTAGTGTATGACATGGATGAAATTTCCTTGGCTGGCTCACCTTTCTCTTGAATTTTAATTATTGGAGTGTCTCAGTGCTCCTCAGATATTTTTCCTCTTTCTCTGTAATTACATCCTATATGATCTCATGTAGTGCCATGGATATAATATATATACATATTATATAGTATACAAATACAATATACATTATAATGTATAACATATACATTATAATATAATATAGAATTCAAAATATAAATTATATAATATATTGTGTGTACATACACATACACACACATATATAAAATACAGTCTATTACTATTACTTCACTATTTTTTCTCCTCTTACCTCTAGAGTCATCCATACACTATTTCTGCATATCCACTTTAATATCTAACAATCATCCCACACAAAACTATTAGAACTAATAAATGAATTCAGCAAGGTCGTAGGATACAAGATCAATATACAGAAACCTGTGGCATTTCTTTACACTAACAATGAAATATCAGAAAGAGAAAGTAAAAAATAATCCTGTTTAAAATCACATTTAAAAAAATACCTAGGAATCAACCTAACCAAGGAGGTAAAAGACCTATATGTTAAGAACTGTAAAACATTGATAAAGAAAACTAAATATGATACAAAGAAATGACTACATGCTCTTGGATTGGAAGAATTAATATGGTTAAAATGGCCATAATACACAAAGCAATCTACAGACTGAATGTGATGCCTATCAAATTACCCATGACATTTATTTCTCCAGCTAGAAGAAATAATCCTAAAATTTACATAAACCACAGAAGATCCAGAATTGCCAAAGTGATTCTGAGGAAAAAGAACAAAGCTGGAGGCATAACCCTTCCAGATTGCAGAGAACACTACAAAGCTACAGTAATCAAAACAGTGTGGTACTGGCACAAAAACAGACATGTGGATCAATGAAATAGAATAGAGAGCCCAGAAATAAACCCATACACCTATGGTTAATTAACCTTCGACAAAGGAGTCAAGATTACATGATGGAGAAGAGACAGTCTCTTCAGCAAGAGGTATTGGGAAACCTCAACAGCCTCATGTAAATTGATGAAGTTGGAATACTCCCTCACACTATACATAAAAATAAATTCAAAATGGCTTAAAGACTTGAAATAAGACACAACACCATAAAACTCTTAGAAGAGAACATAGGCAAAACTTTCTCAGATGTAAATTGTAGTAAGATTTTCTTAGATCAGTCTCCCAAGGCAGAAGAAATAAAAGCAAAAATAAGCAAACGGGACCTAATCAAACTTAGAAGCTTTGCACAGTAAAGGAAACCATCAACACAATGAAAACACAACCTACAGAATGGGAAAAAATATTTGCAAATGATGTGACTGACAAAGGCTTAACTTCCAAAATATACAGACAGCTCAATAACTAAAAAACAAACAACCCAATCAAAAAATGGGCAGAAGACTTAAATAGACATTTCTCCAAGGAAGACACAGAGATGGCCAACAGGCACATGAAAAGATGTCCCACAGTGCTAATTATTAGAGAAATGCAAATCAAAACTACAATGATGTATCACCTCACACCAGTCAGAATGGCCATCATCAAAAAGTCTACAAATTTGCTGGAGAGGGTGTGGAGAAAATAGAACCTTCCTACACCGTTGGTAGGAATGTAAATTGGTACAGTCACTATGGAAAACAGTATGGAGATTCCTTAAAAAACTAAAAATAGAGTTACCATATGATCCATCAATCCCACTCTTGGGTATATATCCAGAAAAAACAAAAGCTCTAATTTGAAAAGATACATGCACCCCAATGTTCATAGCAGCACCATTTACAATATCCAAGCCATGGAAGAAATATAAGTGTCCATCAAGAGATGAACTGATAAAGAAGATGTGGCATGTATGTATGTATATATGTGTGTGTGTATCTATCTCTCTATCTATATAAATGGGATATTACTCAGCCATAAGAAAGAATGAAATATTGCCATTTGCAGCAACATAGATGGACCTATAGATTACCATACTAAGTGAAGTAAGTCAGGCAGAAAAAGACAAATATTATAGATCACTTATATATTGAATCTAAAAAAAATAATACAAATCAACTTATTTACAAAACAGAAACAGACTCACAGACATAGAACACACACTAATGGTTACCAAAGTGAAAGGGGTGGGGAAGGATAAATTAGGAGTATGGGACTAACAGATACACACTACTATATATAAAATAGATAAACAACAGGACTTATTGTATAGCACAGGGAACTATATTCAATATCATGTAATAACCTATAATGGAAAAGAATCTGAAGCTGTACACCTGAAACTAGCACAATATCATAAGTCAAATCTAGTTAAATTAAAAAAAAATCTAACAGTCATTTAAATCTAATTTGGTCAAAACATAAATTTTGACCTAACATTCTAGCCCACACCAGTATCTTCTGTTGTCTAGGTTCCTACAATAGCATACTAACTGGTCTCCCTGATTCCACCATTGTCCCCTACACTTTATCTCTTATCTAGCAGTGAAAGAAATCAGATTATACCATACTCCTGTTCAAAACTATCTGATAGTTTTCCATCACACTTAAAATAAATCCACACTTACCATGGCTATAGAAGCCTTAACAGATCTCACAACTATCATCAGACACTATTGTTTCCTTTACTCAATTCATTCCAGCAGCCTTTGCATTCTTATTATCCTTTGAAATATTACTGGATTATTACTGAAATATTATGGATTCAGAATGCTCTTTTCCCAAATCTTTGCCTAGTTCATTTCTTCACATGGTTCAGTTACTGTTTAATTGTTACCCCTTTAAAAAGACCTTCTATAACCACCCTAATTAAAATAATCTCCTGTCACTCTTGATGTCCTTAATTTTTTCTTTTTCTTCAGCTTCTTTGAAATTCTTTTTTTTCAGCTTTATTGAAGTATAACTGACAAATAAAATTGTAAGATATTTTATGTATACATCATGATGATATGATAACGTATATATTTTAAAAGGATTCCTCCCATCTAGTTAAACTAGGTAATATATATATATATATATATATATATATATATATATATATATATGTGAGAGCTATATAAATATATATTTACTTATATATATGTATGTGTATGTTAATGTTTAAGTTCTACTCTCTCGGAAAATTTCAATTATACAATAGTGTTATCAACTATATCCATCATGTTATATATCATGTTATACATTAGATTTTCAAACCTTATTCATTTTGCTATTCTTTATAAAGCCTCAATTATTACCTGATATTTTAATATTTATTGTTGACTGGTCACTTATTTTTCTTACCCACTAGAATGCAAGTCTCCTGAGGGCAGGCAGTTGATTTATCTTATTCACCACTGTTTTCCCAGCATCTAGAATAGCGCCTAGTACCCAAGAGGCATTCAATAAATATTTGTGGAATTAATAAATACAGCATTCCACCAATGATCAGGAAACTAATTAGGTCAGCTAACACAGCTCTTATATCAAGGAAATGGTATACAGTATACTTTTTTTTTTTTTTTTTGTGGTATGCGGGCCTCTCACTGCTGTGGCCTCTCAATGGAGCACAGGCTCTGGACGTGCAGGTCCAGCGGCCATGGCTCATGGGCCTAACAGCCCCGCGGCATATGGGATCTTCCCAGACCGGGGCATGAACCTGCGTCCCCTGCATCAGCAGGTGGACTCTCAACCACTGTGCCACCAGGGAAGCCCTACAGTATATTTTTATATCTAGTAACTAGAAGCATAGAGGAATAAACATTTTTCAACGTTTTTCATTAAATCTCCTTTACTTGTACTCTAAAGTAAGAACACGACAAATAATAATATAGGAAATGTTCATTTTGAAGGCATTTCACACAATAGTACGTGAGTCACCCTTTGATTCCTTTTGACCTGTTCATTCTGGATTTCCAGCGTCTCTATTCTCAGTGGCTGGATGTGTGTAAAAATGTTTACACCCTTACATATAAATTTCTTCTAAATAAATGATCTTGGCCCTTCTTTTAGAATTATGCCTAGTAAAGCCTAAAATTTAAGGGTATATTAATCCCCTCAATTATTTGTTGTGATAGAAATATTCCATTGTAGACTCTTCTGATATGTCTTAATATAATCTAAATTAAAAACTACTTGGGATGTTAAAAGCAAGAGACAAGTAAATACCCTAATTCTTGATAACTGAGAAGGCATTAGAAACATGAGCTCTTATATCCAGTAGACAATCTAAAAAAGCTAGCTTTTCTTCCATACTGTTCAAAATTGTAATCAGGGTATGAAGGATTCTCTTTTAGCTGAAAGCTCCCTAGGGCCAACTTCACTGTGTATAAAGAGGGTTCCTATTTAGAATGCCAAACCTATAAATATATCCACAAGGTACTATAGATGTTATGTGAAAGCTGCTCAGAAATATAGAACATTGCATGTCAAAAATCTGAGGAAAGAATACGGTAGGTCTCTGGCAGCCAGTTACCATTTATGCAGTTTACTATTTATCCTTCTGAAAACTGAAGCATGACTAATAAAGTTGGGGGGGAAAATCCCTGTAAATTACAAATACTGAGATTGTAATAAAAAAAGAAGAGAATCCTCAAATTTCATGCAAGCAGGAACAAATCCAACTCTACTGGGTTAAATAGTGTCCCTGAAAAATTCACGTTTACCCAGAACCCATTAATAGGACCTTATTTGGAAATAAGGTCTTTGTATATGTAATCAAGTTAAGATGAGGGCATACCAGATTAGAGTAGGCCCTAGTATAATGACTGATATTCCAATAAGAAAAGGAAAGTTTAGATACAGACCTTAGAGAGGGAAAACAGCCATTTGGAGACACAGGCAGAGATTAAATTATGCAGCCACAAGCCAAAGCCAGCAGAAGCTAGAAGTGGCAAGGAAGGGTCCTTCTCTAGGTTCATGGAGGGAGCATGGCCATGCCAACAGCTTGGTTTTGAACTTCTGGCCTCCAAAACTGTGAGATAATAAATTTCCATTTTCTAAGCTATCCAATTTGTGGTAATTTGTAATAGCAGCCCTAGGAAACTAGTACAGCAGCTAAGACAAACCAAACTTCCATGACAACAGACAAGTTCAGATGAGGAGTATGTGTGTGGGGAATCTAGTAGTGGCAGTTCTCAGAAATGAACAGTAAATATTTAGTTTCAGGAAGAGGTGACCTTCCAGAAGTGGGAACCCCTTGAAAAGTACTGAGATCAAATAGAAAACTATTATTATAGGACATCACAGAAAGAAATCACAGGAAATGGCTAAGGGAAACCAAAGGCAACAGAATTCAAAAATTTCCTCTTGCTACAACGTCACAAAAGACCACATATTGTTTAGTCCTATTTATATGAAACGTCCAGAATAGCAAATTTATAGAGACAGAGAATAGATTAGTCGTACATGAGAGGAGAAACAGGAGTGCCTGCTAATGGGTATGAGGTTTCTTTGGGGGATAATGAGGTGTCCTAAAAGCAGACTTTTGTAATGGTTACAGAACTCTGTTAATACATTTTTTAAAAAGCAATGGAATTGTCCACTTTAAACTGGTGAACATCATGGTATGTAAATTACATCTCAATAAAGCTGTTAAAATAATAGAGTGAATAATACAATGATGAAATTTAAAATTTGATACTGGCAAGGAAAACCACATTATGGAGAACAGTGACTCAAAACATCAAGATATATACTAATAAAATTATTAGACTTTAAAAACAAAGAAATAATTATTTGAGCACCCAACCAGAAAAACTAACTGATTTACAATGAATCAAATGTCTGGCTGGGCATCAGGTTCTTTCTTTTTTTTTTTTTTTTTTAAACATCTTTATTGGAGTATAATTGCTTTACAGTGTTGTGTTAGTTTCTGCTGTATAACAAAGTGAATCAGCTATATGCATATGTATATCACCATATCCCCTCCCTCTTGCATCTCCCTCCCACCCTCCCTATCCCACCCCTTTAGGTGGTCACCAAGCACAGAGCTGATCTCCCTGTGCCATGCAGCTGCTTCCAACTACCTAGCAATTTTACATTTGGTAGTGTATATATGTCAGTGCTACTCTCTTACATCGTCCCAGCTTACCCTCCCCCTCCCCTTGTCCTCAAGTCCATCGTCTACATCTGTGTCTTTATTCCTGTCCTGCCCCTATGTTCATCTAACCAATTTTTTTCTTGGATTCCATATATATGTGTTAGCATACAGTATTTGCTTTTCTCTTTCTGACTTACTTCACTCTGTATGACAGACTCTAGGTCCATCCACCTCGCTACAAACAACTCAATTTCATTTCTTTTTAAGTCCAAGTAATATTCCATTGTATATATGTGCCACATCTTCTTTATCCATTCATCTGTTGATGGACACTTAGGTTGCTTCCATGTCCTGGCTATTGTAAATAGTGCTGCAATGAACACTGTGGTACATGACTCTTTTTGAATTATGGTTTTCTCAGGGTATATGCCCAGTAGTGGGATTGTTGGGTCGTATGGTAGTTCTATTTTTAGTTTTCTAAGGAACCTCCATACTGTTCTCCATAGTGGCTGTATCAATTTATATTCCCACCAACAGTGCAAGAGTGTTCCCTTTTCTCCACACCCTCTCCAGCATTTATTGTTTGTAGATTTTTTGATGATGGCCACTCTAACGGGTGTGAGGTGATACCTCATTGTAGTTTTGATTTGCATTTCTCTAATGATTAGTGATGTTGAGCATCTTTTCATGTGTTTGTTGGCAATCTGTATATCATCTTTGGAGAAATGTCTATTTAAGTCTTCTGCCCATTTTTGGATTGGATTGTTTGTTTGTTTTTATATTGAGCTGCATGAGCTGCTCGTATATTTTGGAGATTAATCCTTTGTCAGTTGCTTTGTTTGCAAATATTTTCTCTCATTCGGAGGGTTGTCTTTTCATCTTGTTTATGGTTTCCTTTGCTGTGCAAAAGCTTTTAAGTTTCATTAGGTCCCATTTGTTTAGTTTTTTTTTTAAATTTCCACTTCTCTAGGAGGTGGCTCAAAAAGGATTTTGCTGTGATTTATGTCATAGAGTGTTCTGCCTGTGTTTTCCTCTAAGAGTTTGATAGTGTCTGGCCTTACATTTAGGTCTTTAATCCATTTTGTGTTTATTTTTGTGTATGGTGTTAGAGAGTGTTCTAATTTCATTCTTTTACATGTAGCAGTCCATTTTCCCAGCACCACTTATTGAAGAGGCTATCTTTTCTCTATTGTATATTCTTTCCTCTTTTATCAAAGATAAGGTGACCACAGGTGTATGGGTTTATCTCTGGGCTTTCTATCCTGTTCCATTGATCTATATTTCTGTTCTTGTGCTATTACCATAAACTGTCATGATTACTGTAGTTTTGTGGTATAGTCTGAAGTCCAGGAGCCTGATTCCTCCAGCTCCGTTTTTCTTTCTCAATATTGTTTTGGCTATTCAGGGTCTTTTGTGTTTCCATGCAAACTGTGCAATTTTTTTGTTCTAGTTCTGTGGAAAATGCCATTGGTAGTTTGGTAGGCATTGCACTGAATCTGTAGATTACTTTGGGTAGTATAGTCATTTTCACAATGTTCATTCTTCCAATTCAAGAACATAGTATATCTCTCCATCTCAGGTTTCTTAATAGCAACATCCATGAACGAGCAAAGCAGCACCTACAAGGTACTCAGAGTAGCGTCCATCTTCCCTTTACCAAACTTCAGAATATTTATTAGCCTTTCTGAATCCACTTCTATCAAAATTGATGTTATAGATAAATCTCAATGAATTCTAGGGCCTTTCTATAATATTAAGGTAATAGAGTCAGAGAATACCTGTGTTTCTAAGAGCAGACCCAATGGCCAAATGGCATCCTACCACTGTGGACAGATATTTGCTGAATACCACATCTGATAGTATCTGGGGTGTCCTGCCCAACCTTTCCAATTAAGCTGATTATTTATTTTACAATATAACAAATACCTCTGAGCTTGTTATTGTATCTTCTAAATGAATTACTTATTTCTTTAAAAAACTATAGCAACTTTCTTAAAAATTAAAATTAATGTTTGTGTCCTGGAAGCAATCAAAATATGTGTCCACTACAATACAGTTTGAAGAACAAACCACCTTCTTTTTATAATGTTAAATTTTATATTATTATACTAAGATCATGTACTATTGAAAAACCAACTCAATCACTCTGTAAAATCACTTAGAAATAATTTTCTAGAAGCATAATAAGAGTCTCTGTTTTTTTCACAGAAGTATCAATAGAATCATGTTATACATTCCAGATGTCAAGGGACCTTAGATTACGTAATCTAAACTCATTGTACAGGTGAGCAAATTTGGCCCTTGGAGAATTGATGACAATTAAATCACTGTAGGCTGGGACCAGATTCTAGGACTTTGATTGTTTGCCTAATTAATACTCCTTTCACTTTACCATAACCTCCTCTCTTCTTCTGTTTAGATCTGTACTTGTAAACATTCTATTACTGTATTCATTGCACAGATATGTATTCACTGTCCACTCTGTGCTAGCTAGTCTTTGAAATTCAGAAAATGCAGAGATAAAGAAAACAGACAAGGTACATGTCCTCAGGGAGCCATTATTTCTTGATCACCATGTCTTCTGCAAAGATTCATTGAAATAACCTCCCACTCCTCTTTGCTTTACCATTTTCTTCCCAAGCTCCACTTTCTTCAGAGATGCAGGGCATTCCTATTATAAGTGACACTGAGCTATAAGCCTGAGACAGATTCTCCAGGAAGCCTTCTGGTTTCCCTCACTGCCCCAAGCTACATGCCCTTGCTTTGTGCTCCCTTAGCACTGTGTGCTTATCTCTGTCAGAGCATCACTTGAAGATATTTATCTACTTACTTGTCATTCCTTCCTCTTAAACTATGACCTCCTAGAGGGCAGGGACTTGTGTCCTGTTTGTTCCAGTATCTCTAGTATCTGCATAGTACCTGGAACAGAATGAATGCTCACTAAATATTTGTTGTTGACTAAATTGAGAATGTCTGCATAAACATAAGGCCTTATGTGAACCATTTACATCTCACTGTAAATGGGTTTAAAGAAATTAATTCTTCCTGCTAGGGTTACTTGTACCTTAATAGCTCCAAACTAGTCATTAGTAAATAATGTCAAAAAATACCCAACATACTTCTAGGACTACAGTTGACCCTTGAACAACACAAGTTTGAACTGTAGTGAGTTCACTTACATGGGATTTTTTGCAATAGTAAGCACTACAGTTACTACTCTGTGGGCGGTTGTTTGAATCCATGGATGCTGGGCCACAAATAGGGAGGAACTGCAAATAGGGAGGGAACCATGGATACAGATGAACCACCTATAAATAGAAGGCTGATTATAAGTTATACTAGGATTTTCTACTGCTCAAAGGGTGGGTGCACATAAAACCCAAGTTGTTCAAGGGTCAACTGCACTTCCTTCTCCACACTGATGTCATGTATTCTCTACACCATCTCTCTGCAATGGACAGCTCATATCTATACAACCCTCTCCAATGTTCAACCTAGGATAAAATGCTGATGCAGGGATTTTAACACACCAGAGATAGGCTCTGTTGGACTTCCGATAAAATTACTTTGGTTTTCTGTTAAATGCCACATTGATTTAATAATTGCCACATAATGACTTGCAGCTAAAGAAATCCATGATTTAGAACTTGGATGCTTGTCAGAAGCTATCTTTCAGAGTTGAGCTCTTGTCTGTGACTGAGGGATGAAGGTCTATGGGTCTACTTTCAGAAACAGAAAACAATAACAAAACCCTCAATACCGAAATAAAAATCTACACATTCCAGTGTAGTCATCACACAGGGCAATTTATAATTCTTTCTCAGCTGGAATCTGATATGGTAGAGTCGATAGATTCATTCAGATCTAAACTTTTATCTTTTCACTGGGGCATGCTCTCTAATTGAAAACTGCTTACACTATATGTTGGGAATGGGAAAACACTCCAGGATGTCTCTGCATTAAAGAAAGCTACAGGGGTTGTACTACATAATTGTCTTTGAATTGTATTACAAACAACTCCACAGGAGACACTAAAATTGGTCTACTATCTACTAAATACTAAGAAAAAGAATGTGAACACTCCATCTATTATTTGAGGTAATGATATTATTTGGTCTTGCCGTGAAAAAATCATTATTTTCTCAACAAATCAATGCCTTATTTAAAATACAACATACTTTCTTCATTTTTCTCAATCATTAAGGATTAGGTGTTGTTCCAGTCATTGGCAGGAATAGTCCCCTGGTGTTCTGAGGTTAGCCTGAGTATCATTCAGAGTAATTCTAAATCAGAGGAATAGTTTTTGAAAGTTAACCTTGTTTCTTCCTTTCCTTCAGGAACTGCAGGTTGAACCCACTGGTCTCCCATCTGGTCACTAAGGAGATGTTTAAAGCCACTTTAAACATTGTAATGACCATTCTCCTTTCAATATTACAAGTGGGATTGTGGGAAAGAGTGTATATACAAGGTGTAATTAATGTAAGCCTATTTTGATTATTAATAAACAATTATTTTTTTAATTTAATTTTTACTTTATATTGGAATATAGTTGATTTACAATGTTGAGTTAGGAGTTTGTGATTAACATATACACACTACTATATATAAAATAGATAATCAATAAGGATCTACAGTAGCACAGGGAACTCTACCCAAGATTTTGTAATAACCTATATGGGAAAAGAATCTGACAAAGAATAGATAAATGTATATGTATAACTGAATCACTTTGCTGTACACCTAAAACTAACACAACATTGTAAATCAACTATATTCCAGTATAAAATAAAAATTAAATTTAAAAAAATTGTTTATCTAGAATGGAATTTAGCATTAGAAAGACTAGGATTTAATCCCTATTCTTCCACATATTAGTTGTACTACTTAAGGCTCAGTTTACACATAAGCAATATTGCATTTTAAATGATACATGCCAAGAGTCTAAGACATTGTTTTTTCACACATACCTTAGTCCTTAATTCATTCTTCATGACCAACAATGTATAATGTCATAGTGAACAATTAAGGTAGCCATCTCTACTTCAAAATGGCAGGCTTTTGAGGCTTCAAAGTCCTACCTAAACTATTCCTTCAGGCAACTATTAGGATAAATTGCAAAAAATTTTATTTGCCATCTCTGTTCTAGCTATAAAAGAGTTTGAAACACATGTACATGTCTGTCATAAAAATCTTGAATCTGGTTGGTTAGAGAAATAACTTAACTATAAAATAATGAATAGTGCAATACTGAATACCAGTTTCTTTCTGGGTTGATAAGTCTATAAATATAAATCCAAAGGAGTAGTTTATATGATGAAGTGAAAGAGCATGAGAGAGTGGAAAGGGCTCTAAATTTAAAAAAACATTATTTTCCATAAAATCCAACCTCGAAATTGTTGTTCAATCTTGACTCCATTTGTTAACCTTTCTGGGCATCTTCCTCTTTAAAATAAGGGGATTAAACCTGACATGGTATTTTCTACCTCTAGCACTCTGAGATTAGGGCTAGAGCAATCAGTAGAAAATGATCCTGGAGATTTGGGGAGTAAAAGAGGGTCCACAAAGCCGTTGAAATGAGCATTAAAAGATGAGCTGAGTTCAGGCTGGTAAAAGCGGGTAAAGATGGTATCCCAGATGAGAAAATACTGTGAGCAATGGCTCTTGATCAGATAGACAAGCTTAAAGCACGATAATGGTGATGAGGATAATGCAAAATATTTTAGATTATAGCAATACATCACCATGTACCATCTGCCATTCCATTTTGAGCAAATCACCCCTGAGGCAATAACTGCACTTGCTAGATTTTACACAAAATGTACAATACAGTTTTGCTCAAATAAAAACCATCTAAAACTGGGATGCCTTTGCTCCAACAACAACAAAAAAAGAATGTGATGTCTTCATTAATATGCTGATTTCCTCATTTCCTACCAGAGTAAACATTAAGGCCCTATGCATAGGCTGACCCAAGTAACACTATACCATTGTTTCCTTTGAACTTTAGAGAGCATCTTCCCCAAAACTACTGTGTGAAAAAAATGAAACCTGTAGTGATTTGAGATTTCATGGGGAAATAGGATTAAAAGAATAGACCTATAGAAGGGATGTTTTTAATCACTAAATAAAAATCAGTAACATATTACCTAAAGAGTTCAATGACATATTTTAAATCATTAATATTGAAATTTTGACTACTGATTTTCCTCTGTCATCTTCTGTTCATGATAGACTTCTCAGGATTTCCCTTCTCCAAAATTTCAATTTTTATACATATGCATATTTTATTGCATATTAAGTGCATATTAAAAAGCACCTTTTTTTTTTTGCATCTGGTCCTTTTTCCTAATGTCTCATACCATGCTTCATAATTCCCATATGCTAAGTCCTGCCATATTCTCAGAGGTTCAGTGACGAGGCTTGCCAGATTTAGCAAATAAAAACACAGAATTTCAAATTAAATTTCAGATAAACAATAAAAGTATTTTTAGATAAGTATGCCCCATATAATATTATTTAGATAAGTATGCCCCATATAATATTTACATATAATATAAATATGTCCCCTAAATATTCTATGGGGCATACTTATCTAAAAATACTTTTACTTTAAAGTAATTTTATTTATTGTAAAATAAAATTATTTTATTATACTTACATACTGTTTATCTGAAATGGATATAACTCAACATCATATATTTGACCTGGCAACCCTAACAGTGACTGAAATGACTGAGAAAAAAAATCATTTCTGAGCAAATATTTCTTAAGCCTTCTCCACAAAATCCAAAATAATATATTATTAGCTCCTCACACAGTAATGCATCATCAAAGATGATACCCACTGCCTCTTTTACATCAACCTTTGCCCCTTCCATCACACACAATCCTAGAAGTTCGAAAGCAGTGGTTGTATTTGTTACACTGTCCTTTGTTTGCCAGAGTTTTAAGACTACACTGCTCCATTATGCTTTATCTACTTTTTCCCCTTTGCTAAACATCACAAATACAAAAGATAAAATCAGAAATATTTATATAAAACTATTATCAGCAAATTACCATTAGGATATATGTTTAATTTCCAAATGCTATTCACTTTATTTACACTAATGTTTCTGAATAAACAGCTATGATTTTGCCAAACACTAAGGGCCAGCTCTTGAAATTTACAGAGTGGTATTAAGGAAACTTAGTTTAAGTCTTCAAGGGTGAAAAAAACAGCTTTTGTGTGTGAAAATCCTGGAGCATTTCCAATACAAAACTTTAAGAAGCACTGAATTATTCATTTTTATTTGGAAAATATTATGGCCTAACAGCTGAACAAATAAAATAGCATGTTAAAATTGTAGTTATTGGAATCTAAAGGCATGAAAATGGTTTTTAAACTGTTATGAGAGCTTTCTTATTTTACAAACTGGTAATGTTCCAATAAGAGTCATTCAGATTTACAAAAATGAGGCAAGTATAGGTGGCAAGATACTGAACCAAGAGCATAAACTCTCATTCTCATTTCTAATAAAAGCAGAAGTCAGATGATTTTTAACAGGGGTTTTCTACCTCTGTTTTCTCATCCGAAAAGTAAGGACAATATCTTTTCAGAGAGCTTGGGCTGAAGAAAAGAAAGTGGAATAGACTTTCCCTATTTAATTTCTTTCTCTCTTTGTCCAAATTTCACCCATGGCCGAAGATTTTACACTACCAATTTTCCAGAAGTGAGGTTGGAAGAATTAATGCAGGCTGAATGGAAAGGTGAGGGAAATCAGGGAAAGGAAAAAGAGGGAGAGAGGTTTGAGTTCAGCAAACTAGAATCAGATCCTGCTTTAGTTATTTTCTCATATGCAGCTAAAGGAGATCATGAGACTTAAAAGTGCCAAAACAATCTTTTTGTTGCTGATTTTTTTTTTTTCTCTCAAGTGCTCTCCTCAGATTTTTCTTCCTGAATGCATTTTTCCCCAGGAAAAAGGAGGCCTTACCCACTTCCATTTGTTACATTAGGAAACAAAACAGTCTTTGAACCTTCATTTGGATTGAGGATACTTCTTCAAGTTAACATTCCTTACACATTTATTGTATATTTATTCAACATTTGGTGGAGAGGTGAAACTAACAAGAAAGAAAAAGCTGGATCTCTAATTACAATAAACGTTTGATTCCCCCTCCAGACCTCCAAACAGCTCTGAACTCAGCTCAAGAAAGGAAAGTTAAAAAAAAAAAAAAAAAGAAAGAAAAGTTAACCACACCAGCCCATGCTGAAAGGCTGACTGTAGAGGATGGGTGATTGGGCATCCGAAAACTCCTCCCAAATATACAGACTCTCTCCCTGAGAGTTCTTATAATTTCCTTCTCCATCATACATTTCTAATGATGTTTAGTGCCTCTAATGGACTGAGATCCAGTCTGCCCTTTATCAGTCTTGGCAAGGCAATACCTTGGACCCTGTTCATGATACTTGTCATCAGACAAGGGAGGATTTAGGACAAAAATATGGCATTGGAATCTGATTGAGTTGAGAATCTCAAACTTAGGTTGATGAATTACAACAGGTAATGAATGAGTTACCTGCATTATCTGGCAGTGCTGAGGTCTGAAAGTGATTGCAGACTGTATATATCCTTTTTTTCACTAGGTTCTACCTTTGAAAAATAGTATGTTGATAACAAGGATTGTTATTTTTTTCTTTAGAAAAAAGAAGACTGTAATACAATGAGAGTTTAGTAAATGGTAGCTAATATTTTCTTCAATATTTCCAGTACCTAGAAAAGTATCTGAATTAGGAGATATTCATGAAGTATTTGATAAATCAGTGAAAGTAAATTAGCTTAAATGTGATGGTAACTTTTTTCTGTTTGAGGAGTTGTATTATTTCTTTCAAGTTTAAATATCTATTGGATATGGAATTCCATGTTAAAGATGAAGTTACATAATAAACACGAAGCTCCTCTGTGACGTGTAACCACTCAACAAATCTAATGTATTACTGTAGTTAAGGTCTTTCAACTTAGTGGAGGGGTGTGAACCAATTGATATAAGTGAAAATATGATTATCAATTTATTTTCTTCTTATCAAATTAATTAAGAAGACACCTTAGGTGGGTACACAATTCAATATCACCTAGGTCTCATGAAATCTCATTCTGCTTTTAGACCAGTGGATACCTAAAAACAATTCAGAGATTCAGAGAGGATTTAAAGGATGCATTTTCACTGATTAAAATTTATGTCACAGGAAATATACAACATAAATTGCTACTATTAAGTGACTTACTATTTACTGAATACTCAAAAATAAAGCATATTTTAATGAGCACCTTCTTTGCACCAGGCATATTTGACAAGAATTCTATTTTCATTCTTACAAAACCACATAAGTAGACAATATTATATGCACATGGCTAACTGAGAAAGATGTGTAGGTGAGTGCTGGGTAAACAGGAGAGCTCAATCCATCTTGAGAAGGTGGCTTCTACTCAACCCCAGCCAATTGTTGCATTGAGGGTCAACATTCCTAGTTTTGCTATTGCTTTTGACCTTTCCAGGAAAGCCAGAAATTGGATTTTTGATTCCTTCAAAATTTTTGAATGTTGTCAACTAATTCTATTGAACAACAAAAAATCATTAAGAACATTTAATAGCTGAGGCTAACACAGCTGAAGGCCCCTATCCAGTTCACAGCATTCCAGCTTGTTACTGCTGTACTATTTGCTTTCCAGAATGCCGTGCTGAATCTATTGCTTCCTTTCCTTTATGATTAGTTTCTTTGCTCTCTATGTACTTCCCTCTGACTTAGGTGAACCCATAGGAAGTTGGTACTTGAAACATTAGCTCTGTAAAGAAAATCTGAGTCTCTGTATTAATTAAATATTGTTATGATAATGCTACAAAACAAACAACTACAAAATATCAGTGTTACACAACAAATAAGCATGTATTTCTTGCTCATGAGTTTGTAGTTCACCTGGGGCGCCTAAGTTTCAGGCTACAGTATTTGAGGCAGCTCTGCTTCATGTTGCCTGTTGGCTGGTTGCCTCTCCTCCACCCGTTTATCATCATCCCCCAAGAACCAGTAGGCTAGCCAGGGCATGCTTGCTTCATGTAATGGCTGAGGCCCAAGCGGAGAAGTGGAAATGAGCAAGGTTTCTTAAAGGCTAGATTTGAGTCTGGTAAACTATTGTTTCTGTCTACATACCACTGGCCAAACAGATTGCATAGCTAAGCCCAAAGTCAAGGGGTGGAGACTTCACTATTCCCATGATAGGTCATGACGAGAGTGTGGATGCACGGAGGGAAAAAGGCTTGGATCCAAGCATTCAACCTACTACTCAGTTCCTTACTTTGATACTTGTTCCTTACTTTGATACTTGATACTAGAATTCATTGGCCTTATCAAAAACATGTAAGGTCTGCCCTGGAGTATTTTCTGGACCCTCTGGAATTTTTCTTTCTTCTATTTGACAACTACAATGCCTTGTACTATAGCAATTCTCCCTTGATTTTCCCATTTCTCACTAACACTCCATAATCTTGTCATTCTTATTTTATGTTCTTTCTAAGAAAATTGGTTTAATTTCCTGTCTTGTTTTTTATACAACACTGCTTACTATTAAAATGTTTGCTTCCCTTAAAAAGCCCTTACATACTGAAAAATCAGCAAACTAAAAAGCCATTAAATTATTCTACTGAATTAAATATGGAAACTTAGAGCAAAGGAATAGAAATTAACATTGTACAATCACAGAAAAAATATCTGTATGCTTAAATCTCGCCTGTACGACAGTGTCGATGCAGCTGAATTTAAAGCTTTACTTATTATTCATGGCACATTATTCTGGTGTTTTGTCAAAAAACTTAAAAAGCTGTTCCATTATTTTATATGGGTTAAGTAAAATTTTTTAAATTGTATACACACACACTTTTTAAAAGCATAAATGTAACAGAAAAGGACAGTATATATCTATAATTTTAACAATGACTTTTGTATTTGACCCCAAAACTCCACTCCAAAGAAATTACCACAGGGAAATGGTTAGATACGAGTTCATGTATTTGCTTTCAAGAATGTTCACTGCATTTTTTCATTATAGTAATCTATCCAGAAAAAAATCTGAAATCCAACAATTCAGGAATTTAATGTAAATTTCATCATATTCATATAATGGAATACTAGGCCCTTTTGATAGGCATGCCTTATGAGAATGTTAAGTGGGCCATGGGCATAATCTAATTTGCATGAAGATAACATATTTTCAAAATTATATTCAATATGTCTTAGATTTTTGCAGGGGTCATGGATTATACTGATATTCTGATAAAAGCTATATATTTCTAGCTCCACCTAGAAAAATGCACTCATGTACACAAACAACAAAATGGCAAGCAATTGGGAGTGGGGCTGCGGGGTGTGAATTTCCAGCAACCAGTTTTGAGATGTTGGGTAAAGAAACCCTGATCTAGGTTGCCATGATTTAAAAAAAAACAAAAATCAAACAAACAAAACCTATTTCTTTACTTATAAAAAAATGTACACACACTTAGAAAATATTCAGGAACTTCAACAGCAAGGTGGGGAAAGGTTTTGCCACAAATACAGAGAAATGTTGAGTCATGCCGAGTCCATATGCGCACATGCATACATGCGCTCACTGAGCTAAGCCAGAGAGCTGCTCTTCCATTGTCTGCAGGTGTGGAAACAAAGGGAGAAGCCAAATCCAGAAAAGGAAAGGTCACTGATGTCATGATAGTTGGTGGAGCTTTCTAAGGAGGATCTAAACTCTAGTGCTGGGCTTTTAATGGTCTTGGGGATAGAAGATGAGCCCTCTGGCCTCAGCTAAGCAAGAGAGCTGCACCTGAGACCCCAGCACAAGGGAGGACTTCCTTGGCCAAGGACTATGATGGTATTTATTATTTTTATTTATTATAATAATAAGATAATATTGATTTGGGGGGGGGGTCTGGTCACTCAGGAATCAGAAGTTTGGGTGTTCTTGACTAGAGACAAAAAGTAGGTAAGGGCGTGGACTCTGTTCTGAAAGAACAGCTACCAGAGGCTGAAGATACACATTGCCAATACAGATTTTTAACTCTCTGTGTCTAAGTATGGTACAGAGACTCTAAAGATATGATATCCAATTTTACATAATTCTTACTTTTTACTAGAAATCCTTTCACTCACTCCTTCCCTCAAATAACTCACAGGCATACAAATATTCATTGGTTAGGGATTCTTACCCCTTAGAAAAACAAATACTGTGTTTCCTCAAGGAACTATTTAAAGTATAGTCATAGTTTTCTCCAAGCAATTTTCAATATTTTCCAGTTAAGTTAAAAGCAAAAGTAAGGTCACTGCAGAAATATAGCTGCTACTGTGCATCTAGCACAGCTGAACAATAACGTACGAGTGAATATCTCCCCTCACCCAAAGCCAGTCATATGGGAGAACCTTGAATAAGACAGTCATGCACAAGCAACAAAGGTAGACAGAGGGTGGTCGCATGGGTCACTGAAAGTGCCTTAAATGCTGATTATATTCAGTGTGTTCTGATTCCATGAAAAGCTGTGATAAATGTAACTCCAAGTCAAGAGTCTACTCAAGATCGCACCAAGATATCAGCTTGACAGAATTTGAAAAGACCACGTAGCATAGAAACCAGGCTGAGTTATAAAACATGGTATTTGGTACTATTTAACTTTTAGTGCAAAGTGATAAATGACTGTTACAGATGTGCTACCATTGTGATTCAGAAACCTTAGGAAGCTATGGAAATGTGAGAAGTAACAAATATCTTCTGAGGTTACAAGGCTGAATCTTCTATGTGGTTTAGAATCAGTCTCCTCACTTGATAGGCATTATAACATCATGAGTTCTGGAGTCAAGCTGACTGAAGTTTAAATCCATTCTCCAACTCTCAGTGGCAGTGGAACTCTGGACAAGTTACTTAACTTATTGGAGACTCAGTTTCGTCATTTGTAAAATGGAAGTAACCATCCTCTTTGTCTTAGGGAAGTGCTGATAATTGAAAAAGACAACGCACAAAAGGGCTTAGTGTAGGGGTGGCTACAATAATTACTCAATAATGTTAGCTCTCTTCAAGTGAGGTCTCTGAACTTCTCTTACTGTACCACATCAGTCTGTTCCTAGTCACTGCTAACATGTTCCTCATTCCCTTCATGTGTAACCACGTAAATTTCCAGTATGTCTGATACGAGTAGACAGAACTTCAACAGATACTAGGCCACTATGGCACATGTCTCTCACCAAGGAAAGACAATGATATCTACCATTCACTGAGGAAGTGATTTATGGTAGACAATATTGTGCATTATACACATTTGATTAATTAACTCATAATATAATCATTGTTTTCCCCTTTACAGATAATGAAAAAGAAGAAATTATTGAAGCTAGTAACTAGCACAGACAGACTTCAGACTGAAATCTCTCACTCTAAATTCAAGATACCTACTTTCCAAAGTTTCTCTGTTATATCTAGACTTGTGTCTCCCCAGATTCATATGTTAAAGTCCTAACCCCAAGTATGTGAGCTTATGTGGAAACAAGGTAATTGCAGATGTAATTCATTCAGATGAGGTCATACCGGATAAGGATGGGCCCCTAGTCCAACATGAATAATATCCTTACAAAAAGGGAAAATATGGACACAGACATGCACACAGGAAGAATGGCATATGAAGTTGGAGGCAAAAATCAAGGTGATGGATCAGAAGCCAAGGAACACCAAAGATTCCAGAAAACCACCAGAAGCTATAGGTGAAAGGCTTGAGGCAGAATGAAATTTAACTCAGAAGAAAATGCTGAGTATAAAATATAACAGCAAGCAAATAAATTAATGAATGTACTGGCTATAAAAAGCATCGATAATAATGACCACATTTGAAGGCTTATATTCAAAACATAGACATGAAAGATGGGAGGGGTGATTGGATGAAAAAAATTGCTAAAGTCTTTGTATTTGGAGGAGGACAATAGAAATACTCGTTAACATTAGACATGATTAAGACAAGTATTTGTTAAGACAAGTATTAAGCCATTAAATTTAAAACTCTCACTAAAAGAATAAAAACAGAACGCATAACTTCAAATTAAAGAGGGAATAAAGGAGTATGAAGAAAACTTGACTCATAAAAAGAATGGGAAAATACTTTATTAAAAAAATCAAAGAAAGCATAGCAGAGAAAAAAGTACACACACAATAAGGGAATATATCCAAATAGGTTATTATTCTCAGTTAATAACCTATTAACTTCCAGTTAATAACCTATTAACTTCCCAGTTTTAAGTAGGGGATTTTTCAATTGTATTTTTTAAAGCTACGCTATGCTTACAGGAGACACACCTAAACATAAAGTTTCCTTCAGTAAGTTGAAATGAAAGATCTCAAAAGAGAACACATCAGGTAATACCAACCTGAAAAAGGTTATGGAACAACACTGAGATAACATTGATTTTAAGTAATATCTATTTATACAGTGGTTTATTATCAGTATGTAGGTGACATAATGATGGGATTTTTTTTCTACTGTATTAATCAATATATCCTAAGTTCAAATCTAGAATAAATAGTACCTGGCACATAGGTGCTCAGAAATGTTTGTTGAGTGACTGTTGAATGAATATTAACAGAAAAAAATGATCAGAGAGTTAGTACAATTCTGAGTCTATATGGATTTAACAGCCACCAAAAATAAACGAGCACTCCTTACATTATACGAACACAACTGGGTATATGCATATAAACACACACACATACACATACACATGAGATTTTAGAAAAAGGAAAAAATAAAGTCAAGCAGTTTGCAAGAAACAGTGAACCTTATAAAGAAATCCTCACTATCATCTGCCAGTCTGTGCCACCTGTTTGAGCTAGACAATGTGACTACTAAACTACATACCAATAACACTGTTGTGCAATATCTTGCTCGTGTTCTCATCTTTGCTAATTTAATAAAGGCATGAGGTGCATAGATAAATCAGTCATCTTGTTTCACCGAGTCCCTGATGCCAACAGGACAAGGTGATCTTCAAATTCTGTTTTCAGTGTGGTTATGTGGCTACCTCCTTCACATTCCTCAATAGCATCTGGTGAGCATGCAATGTGAATTGTTAATTCAACTCTAATTGCAAAATGAGTCCACGTTCAGCAAAGAATGTAGGAGGAGCTGATAAACAATACGAGATCCCACAGGCTTCACTAGCTGGATATACTTCAACAGGATACCTGACTCATTTTTTCCTTCACCCCTTTCTCTTATCCAGTGATGCTGCAAAATTTGACAAGCGTTTCTAGACAGAAAGCTTAGGTTATGGTGTGGGTGTGGAGTGATTCCAAATCCAAAAGAAATAACACAACTCTGAAAAAAGTTTGATAAGAAACTGTAAGCACAGAACCCTTACCGTATTTCCTTTCCCATAACTATCACATGTGGCTACAGCCATGATGAACTCACCTTTTATAGCATTTTTCTGTCTTCTCTGCCTTTATCTCCCACATCATATAGAAAAACAATACCAATGCCATTATCACTCTCAGTAACAATTTTATACCTGTCTGTTTAATCAAGGAATGATCTTATTCACTAGGATTTAGGTAATAAAAATGTGTAGGTGCCATCATCACCTCACAAAGTTTACAGTTTAAAAGTTAGGTTAAATCCATATCTAGGCAAGATGAGATCTGTTTTGCCATCACAGAGCTTTCCAGTCTGCACCTTGTCATTGCAGCGTTGTAGGCTGGACTCTTGCCCAGGTAGTTACTTACTTAATCTATTGCTCTGAGCTCTGAATCCTCATTAACTTTTGGGTTGTTTTTTTTTCATGTTTCAGTTTAAAAAGAGTGTTTTATTTCTTTAATGGCTTTATTTTCGTACCTAAGAGCCAAGTCCATACCAATATACTTGTTAGAGTAAATTATTTGAACATATTTCTGATAGCATAGAGACAGGTTAAATAGAAAGGACCTCTAGATAATGCCAAAATGAGAAAGAGTGAGTAATAAAAACGTAGTTGCTAACACCGATGCAATGCTATAGAAAGATAAAAGCAACTCAAACTATGCAATATTTCTGAACAGAAAACCATTTCATCCCATTATCCAAGATAATGTCCAGAAGTCAGCAAAGGAATTTAGTGGTTAACTTACCTTAGAATACTGAAACGAACTCTGATCTTTTCAAGACAGAGAATACCGTTGTCTTGGCAGTGAAATTACAAACAAGCACTTCTCCTAAGAAGGAGGGGCACATTTTCTATCACACGTTTATGTGCCTTGGTGAAATTAACTGGTCCTTATGAGGATGGCTTAATTAATCAGAAACTCCATTTTCAGAATAACATCCACTGGCAGAAGAATAGATTCTCAAAACATCATGGGTAGAAAAACAAGGAGAATTTTTTTATAATTGAGTCAACTTTCCAGATAGAGAAGAAAATTTCATGTTTGGTTATCTAGTTTTCAGAATCATTAAGAGGTCTGGGAAGCCATGTTTATTAATTACGCAAAAAGCAAAGTATCAGAGCTGGTGAAGCAACAAACATGTTCTCATTTCTTTGAAACAAAATGCCCAGATATGCTCATTAAAACCCAACTGACCGTCTTTCCTGGGTGTACAGCATAAATCACTGCAGGAAGTAGATGGCCAAGCTGGGCTTGGGTTCTTGAATATGGAAAATCAGTCCCAGTGCTGAATTTTTCAAATTAAAACTTAAAATAACTGTATATTCTAAAGTAAAAGAAATATTAGAAACATATCTCCATGGTTTGAGAGAGGCCCAGGGACCTGAGACAGGCTATTTTCAGAGGAGGGAGAAAGCTTTTACATATTACTGTGGGTGGAGGCTATAACACACTGGGTTCTCTAGCAGATGCTAAGACAGGGTTTGCAGTGCAAGATGTTCATTAGGGATCAACACCTATGAAAGAAAGGTAAGAAGCAGGATAAGGCAAGGGAAGAAGTCAAACTGTAATGCTGGCAACAAGGCCTCAGGCAGGCAACTCTAGAGTGGAAACTGCCTGAGAAAGTTAACTTGCAACAGGCTGAAACGGCCTTTCCTTTCTCACTCAGAAACCAGGTGCTGGAAGGGTAAGAGATAGAGCAAGGCGCCCTTTACAGCTAAGGAAGAGCCTGAAGGACCTGCAGCTGGAAGCTGTCTGCTGATAGCTCTCCTCGCAGCAGGACAGCAAGGCCTTCCTTGAACCAGAACCTGGGCAACACGTCCCCATGTCTACCAGAGAGCCCTAGAGAGAAAGGGACCCTCTGAGACATTCTTGTGCCCTGGATACCCAGAAAACATCAGGACAAGGATGCCTAAGAATCAAATTTAAATATTTTACATTTTATGCTCATTTAGATGGATGATCCTTTCTCTCATTACCTCTGATTAACCCAAAGAGTTCCCTTTAGTGTGATTAAGAATCATTTAAGGCACTTGTTGCAAATACAGATTATTAGCTAGGATCCCCAAGGATTAATTCATGGAAGCAGCCCTGTGTTCAAGGGTTAGTATTTTTGCATTTCAGCAGTATTGGTGTGGGTGATATGGTGCTAATACCACACACTTGGAGAAAAACAGCCCTAAAACTTCAGTAAACTCTGCTACATACAATAATCCTGTGCTTCAGAGTCTAAAAGCAGAGGGCATTCTAGGAAAGGGCAGAAAGGAACAGAAGAAGAAGCCAAGTGTAGAGCACAAAAAACAGCTGTTAGGAGGCAAGTACCAGTGAAAAAGCAGGCTTCAAATACAAGAAAATACGTCCTTTGCCAAATGTTCCAGGGTAAATAATTTTGGGGAGAGCAGACACTTCTAAAATGCAAATAACATGCCAAATGATATATGTATTACATCAGGAAATGGCAGTTGCATATAAAGGCAGAAGGGGAATATGAAACTTCAAAGTATCAAAGTTACCCAAGAGTCTTTAACAGATTTAACAAGCCTCTGAATTTCCCACTTACAACTTGATCAGTCTAATAAATGTCTATTTAAACCTATGCTTTATTTAGCTTATGACAAAGTTCTTATAAATCTCCTTTATATATATATATGTAGAACAGTTCAGTTCTGGAACCAAGAGAAAGTTTTAAAGGCTACTTGTTATCCTTCTTTCAATGTCTTTAAATGATTTTATTCATTATTAAAAAGGCAGTTCTGGATTATCAAGCACTAGATCTCTTCATTTATGCCCTGTGACTAAATTGGACACATTTATCTAGAGCACTGAATAATCTGGTGAACAGAGGCCACTTGGGACTGAGCAACACTCATATTTGGAATGCTTCAGAATTCTTATGGATATTTTAGTTTAAACCCAGAAACAGTGACAGAAATGTATTAACAACAAAAAATGTAGATGTATGAATATATAAAATCTCCTACTTAATTTTTCCATATTTCGCATAAGCCTCCATGCTTTTTATATAACATTGCACACAAAGCATTAAAAAGGCTTGAGAGAAGGCAGAACAGTCATTTTGAATAAAATATATTTTCTGGCTTTTAATCAATAATGTAAAACTCAGTGTTGCTTCACCAATTTCAAACTAGTCATTCACACATTAGAACATGGGAGGAGGGGGTTAGAAGGCACCTAGTGACATACTTAATTTTGATATGATCTTGATTACTTTGTCAAATCATAAAACAAACAATTATTATCCTAGCAGAAAGAAACTTTAATAACTGGTGATAATGGCATAAGTTTGATGAGCTCATTTTTATCAAATAAACAGTCGCTCTGTTATCAAGCTACTCCACAAATTAAAAATGGCTGTATCTAGGAATCTTAGATCTAAAGCAGTGACAGTTCTGTTGAGTGACTTGCACTTAGCGGGTGTTGGGTTGACAGAATCTCTGCACTGATCTCTGTAAACTTCACTACCTGATGTTCCAGGTAAACCAAACCCTCTCTGAAGTAGGCCACCTACTTGTCTATTCACGTACTTCTTCCATCAGCGAGACATTGCATCAACAAGAGTTAGCTGTGTTTGCAAGGACCTAGCAGGGAGCTTACAGTGGGCACTGTCACCATTTTAGTATCCTTCTCTCCTTCTCTCCATAAAAAAGCCAGAAACTGTAAGAGCAAGAAGAATTGTAAACTGCATTATCAGTATGGCATTAGATTTGTCAGGATAGTATTCAGATGCACATTGAATATAGAAACATCATAATATACAGGAACAAAGAGCATATATTTACTATAGTGAGAAGAAAACTCAAGAGATAGAATACTTAAAATATAACATTGAGAATTCCATGGGTTTCCTACTATTTTTTGAGCTGGAAAGAGGACATGGATGATTACTTAATCTCAATGCCCACATGTGCCAAATTAGAAAACAGATTCAGAGGAGCTCTTAATATCTACAGATTACTTATTTGGGACCAGGCACTGTGTTGGTTATCTTATATGTGTCCTTTTCTGTCATTCTTAAAACAACCCTAAGAGAATTGTGATTTGCCTATGAGAATTACTTTTTTCATTTTATAGATGAGTAAGGAAGTCTTGCTAAAAGTTATTCAATTATTAGCTGCAGAGATTAAAATCAATTCTGTCTTACCCCCCAAATCCTTTTTTCTGTCTTATGTCAGATTATATAAAGGGGCCAAAAAAGATTTTAATTGAACTGAGGAGAGGCAGACAAGCTAGTGATTCATTTATGTTAGCTTTAAACAAGAGGGGTTCCAGTGATAAACACAATGACTTCAGGCAGGAGACCTAAATATGTGACAGAATAATGGTTATTGCGGTGCACTGTGGATTTCTTACCCTACCTAAAGGCATTCCCATTCAATTAAAAAAAATTGGACTGCCCCAATAAAACATATCTGCCAGAGGGTTACCAATTTGTAACTTCTGAAAGGAGGAAAGGCAGTAGGTTTGCAAAAATAAGTCTGGAAAACATTCTGGGCTTGGGATGGAGACACTATAATATGTGGAAAGGCACAGTAAAAAGATAAACGAGATTTTAAAAAATCAGGGGATTGGCTGGTTTGACCATATCAAAGAACTTTTTATTTATTATACGTAGTGGGGGCAGAGTGGGCAGTGAAAGTAGAGGGAAAGTGGAAAAGGAGGAAAAGTTTTGGTAGTAGTCCTTAAATGCCAGCCAGAGTAAGAAAGAAACACACTTAAAGATTTGCCAAATATTCCCCTACTCTGTGTAGGTATGCCTACTGTATATTAAGTCTTCTTAAGAACCCTTATACTTTACAGATTTGTTGAATCTGTATTGAATAAATCTGGGATTTATAGAAGAGAAATAGCTTTCCCAGTGTCACGAGGTAGAAAATGAGGGAGCCAAAATTCAGTTGTGTCTGTCTGATTTGAAAAAGAATCCACATAACCCACAAGGTTCTTCATAGGAAACACGAGATCCAGACTGCGGTACAGGGGACTTCTGCAATTGGTCAAGGATTGTGGGGAGAAATTCTCAGTTAAGGTAGTGATTATGAGACCAAAAAAGAAGGTGTATTTGATTAAAATATTAATTACAATAACCAACATAGTGCTACATATTTATTAGGAATCACCATTACTATAAGTACTTTTCACATATTAGTTAATTTTATTCTCATAAGAAACCTATGTGATAAGTACTATAACTAGCACCATTCCCATTTTACAGATAAGAAAACAGGCACTGAAGTCCAAACAACACGTTTAAGGTTAAGCAGATAGAAAAGGTGAGATATGTCATTTTAATCTGTCAAATTAAACCAATTTCCTCTTAACCAAGAGTAAAATACCTTGGTACTTTAAGGGAAATGTGAAAAGGTAAAAAACCTTCAGACCCATTAGTTTTCATTTAACATAAATATGGCTTCAGTAGATCAATTCAATTTAGGTAAGCAGAATAATAACGAGGTCAAATCTCTGCATTCAAACTCTCAAGGAGTTTTATCTTCATCCTAAATTGCATTTAGAATCTTACCCTTGAATCTCCATCAAATATCTCAAAACCGCAAGTAAATTGATTAGGAAAAGGTGGTGGAGCAGAATTGAATCCTTCAAATAACTTCAAGTGAAGCCTTGTTAGAAAAAGAAAGATGAATAGTGTGATTCTTGGATACTAAACATGCTTCCGTTTTCTTTACATATTCCACTGCTTGTTGCTAGGATCTGGAGTGAAGTGGTAAACTGGTTTCCAATCAGTTTATGTACAAAATCAAGCGTTTTCTCTGTCTAATCACTATGTGAATATGGGACAAATGAGGCATATATCTGTTCTATAACCTTCCTTTTCTTTCTTCACCTTTCACAAGTTTTGGCAAAGATACAGAAATATTTATATGTGAAGAAGTTTAGTAATTCATTTAATGAAAACATTTACTATGGGAAGAGACCCTGTAGAATTTTGCATTTCCATTACTCTGATGTAAATTTGAAAATCAGAGTTCCATCGACAGGAGAAAAAAGAGAAACTGCCATCAACTAGAGACAGCAAATTTATTCTTAACGGAAACACTAAATTACTGCTTTCAAAACTAAACCATATAAACAACTTTAGTTTCTTTAAGAAAGGATGAGAAGTCTTTTATTTTTAAAAGAAATATATGTTATTTTCACTTGCCTTAAATGACACATGGAAATTAAGAGCCTCCATTAAATAGACAAATGATTGCAAGAAATGAAATATAATACCAACAAGAATTTACACAGATTCAGTTTCAAAATTAGAATATGGAATAGTACTCATAACAAACAGGGAAGGGGGAGGAAACTGGGCTTTAGTGCACAGAAAAGAAGGTTAAAAAAAAAAAACTGATAAGAACAAAATGCCAATATATAGAGAGTGAATGATGAGTAAAATAAGCCAAAATCAATGGATTTATCTTCATTGCCTTTGAAGAAAATTGGGGGAAGAGAGCCAGTAAATTCTAAGCACATACATAAATTTGAGTAAAATGCTCTAAATTAGTATGTTACATACAGTTCTTTTGGTTACCAGAAACTTAATCAGACTCTAGCCAACCCAAGCCAAACAAGAAATTTATTAGAAGAAGCTAGGCTATACTGCAGAAGACAAGGAAAAGCCACCCAAGCAAGCCATCAGAAAAGCAGGTACATGGGGACCTCACAGGTTCTCACTAGAGATGTTAATTGAAACTTTCCTTGAAAGAAACATGATAAGCTTGTTAGGATTTCAAAAATTCCGTCTCTCTTTATCCCTCAAATCTGAATTTTACATTTGAGTTACTTGTGCATCTTTTGACCAGCCAGCTTTGGGCAGAGGGCTGTCTTATGGGACAGGCAAGGGAACTAGTGTCTACTGTTTGAGAAGAAATTCCTAAGAGAAGAATTTGAGCTGGTAATTCCTACAGTAAATGTAGTTGCTATTTAAAAAAATGGTATCTGGACATTACATTGGATTACTCATTCAAGAATAATCTAATTGGGCTTCCCTGGTGGCGTGGTGGTTGCGAGTCCGCCTGCCGATGCAGGGGACACGGGTTCGTGCCCCGGTCCGGGAAGATCCCACATGCCGCGGAGCGGCTGGGCCCATGAGCCATGGCCGCTGAGCCTGCGCATCTGGAGCCTGTGCTCCTCAAAGGGAGAGGCCACAACAGTGACAGGCCCGCCTACCACCAAAAAAAAAAAAAAAAAAAGAATAATCTAATTATTTGCAATGCTAAGATAGAGAAAAAATGTGATCATGTATTATTGCAAACTACAGACCTTAGGAAATCACTGTCAAAATGTAGACAAGGGGTTGTTACCACTTCTTTTAATATCTTCACCCAAGGGATACTGACTACAATTTAAAATATATATGTTTATTTTGTATAAATTAGGTAATATTCCAAAAGTGTAGAAAAGTTTAGAAGATAATAAACAGCTGTTTTTACTGTCCAGATATAACTTATATTTGACAATGTAAAATATTAACCTTTTGCTATAGTCCTTTTAGATTTTATTTTTGAAGAACTAAAAAAGTTTCAGATATAAGTAAACCATTCCTTCTCCCTTCCTCTCCAGAGGTAACCATTTTCCTGAAGTTGGTGTTTACTATTCCCATGCATTAGTTTTAATATGTCACACATATCCAGGTATCTATAAATAGCATATATCACTGTTGTGTGTTTTAAATTTACATACATGTTATCATACAGTGTCTATCGCCAACTGGTTTTTTTTTTTTTTTTTTTTTTTATTTTTTTTTCAGTACGCGGGCCTCTCACTGTTGTGGCCTCTCCCGTTGCGGAGCACAGGCTCCGGACGCGCAGGCCCAGCGGCCATGGCTCACGGGCCCAGCCGCTCCGCGGCACGTGGGATCCTCCCGGACCGGGGCACGAACCCGCGTCCCCTGCATCGGCAGGTGGATTCTCAACCACTGCGCCACCAGGGAAGCCCCGGCAACTGGTTTTTATCATGAAATATCATACTTCTGAGATTGAGTCATGTTAACGCATGTAGTTATGGTTCATTCATCTTAAATGCTAAACAAAATTCCATTGTATGACTTTTAACATCTATATTGACAGATATTGAGGCTGTTTACTTCCCTACTTCCTGCCTGCCTGCCTCCCTAAAGGAATGATGCAGCAAGACTTATTATAGAATTATACTAATCAATACAGAAGGTATTCATGCATGGATAGTTCAAACTGAACACAAGGAAACAAAAGAGTGCCTAGAAATAGACCCATGCATAAATGAAAACAAATTACAGAAGATTCTTGGGAACATGATGGAATGTTCAATGATTCTGAGACCATGTAAGAAAAAAATATAAAATTTGATTCACATTTGCCTAATACACTGCCTAAAATCAGTATCAAGATTACAATAACACAGAAAACTATATAATTTTAGATAATGTTTATGGATTTGGGGTAGAGTGAAATTTCTTTAAAAACATACAGAAAGGATAGGTAATGAAGTAAAAGATTAATAAATTGGATCTGATTAAAAATTTATACCTGTATTCTTTAAAATGCATAATAAAATGGGAAAAAAGAATGAGAGAAGTCATTGATAAAATATGCAATATACTTTTGTATACTAATATTCAAAATATGTGAAGAACTCTTAAAAATAGACTAAGACCCACAGTTCAGAATAAAAATATGTTAGTGTGTTATTAAATAAGTTAATAACAGACAATTATTCTGTGAAAAATGTAAAACATTACTAGTAATCATAAAAGTAAAATTAAAACAAGTGATATTCTATTCCAAATCATCAGAGAAAAATATTAAAGTATGCTACCAACAAACGGCCAACTGATATATGTAGGAACAGGGGTTATGCAGTGTTGGTTGGAATTTGAACTGGAAAAATCTCTCTACACACAAACTGGCAATATCTATGAAAGCGTCCCACACCTGGAAGTTTATTTAATTTCTTTATTATGTATGAGAAACATTTATAAGAATGATCATCATAACACATAAAATCAGAGGCAAAATGTCTATCAATAGAAAAATGGTAATTTTTGGTTGTTTTCATAAAGTGGAGTAGTAAACACCAGTGAAAAATAGGTGAACTAAAGTTACATGTATCAACATAGAGAGATCTATATAAAATAGTTTTAGATTCTTAGTTAAAAAATACATACACTATGATTTCAACTATAGAAATTTAAAATATGTGAATAACTAATGCACATTAAATGTGAACTACTGCTATTATTTAGGATTACATGTTCATGTAATAAATTGTAAACACATACATGAAAGTGATAAGTACCCAAATCAGTAGTTAGCTCTGAGGGAGAGGAAGTGAAATGAGATCCAGGAGGAATGCACTGGAATCTAAAAGTAGTTTGCAATTATTCAAAATCTTCAGAGTATATTGCTATTCAATATAGTGTTCTCCATACATTTCTGTATGTTAGAAATGTTTCGCATTAACAGAAAAGCAATAGAGTCATTGACTGAATAGCCTCTTTTCCAAATATAACTCGGTATAAAGAGAATCATTAAAGTGATTTTTATTTTTTTGGCTGTGCCACGTTGTTTGCAGGGTCTTAGTTCCTCGACCAGGTATTGAACCCATGCCTCATGCAGTGGAATAGTGGAGTCCTAACCACTGGACCGCCAGGGAATTCCCTATGTTAATATTTTAAACATTAAGTAGATGAATAAAATAAAGCTGGAATACCTGAAAGAGTCCCTACTTTCCATTGGAACTTAATATATGAAAACCAGTGAATACCATAGAAAAATGGGCAAGATTCATGATCTGTTGATTCACACAATTATTAATGATTTTTATATCTATAAATTCCTCTATATAATACTTTATGCTTATTTGAAGTATTTATTTATGATTAGTTACTTATCTAATTATCTATAAATATATCAAGTTAGAAATAAACAAACCAAACTATTATTAGTTTAATACATGAGTGATTTTTAAGATATAAATTATTTATTTATTTATTTATTTATTTATTTATTGGCTGTGCTGGGTCTTCGTTGCTGAGCACAGTCTTTCTCTAGTTGTGGTGAACGGGGGCTACTCTTCATTGCAGTGCACGGGCTTCTCATTGTGGTGGCTTCTTGTTGTGGAGCACAGGCTCTAGGCACATGGGTTTCAGTACTTGTAGATCACGGGCTCAGTAGTTGTGGCTCCCGGCTCTAGAGTGCAGGCTCATTAGCTGTGGCGCATGGGCTTAGTTGCTCCGCGGCATGTGGGATCTTCCCGGACCAGGGATCGAACCCGTGTCCCCTGCATTAGCAAGCGGATTCTTAACCACTGTGCCACAGGGGAAGTCCCTAATATATAAATTTTTGAGATAAAACATGTTTTAAAATTATTTTAAAGTTTTATCAAAATTATATGCACTTGGTTTTAAAAGTTACATAATTATATGAAAAAGCCACAGTCCACTCTCACCACATGTTTTTCTTCTCCTTCCAGAAGCAACCACTTTTGAATATTTTACATGATTCTACTGGTGTTTATATGTAAATCTCTCCATAATATGGTTATATTGCTACTTCTTGATTTTTGGTGTTGGGGACAGTTTAGATACTGTGTATTGACTTTCTATACGGGGCAGATACAAATTGAGGTCTCTTTCAACACCACCCTGACAGGTCTTGGCCCTTGATACACACGGATGTTTCCCTTCTCATCCTCTCATTATTATTATGTCATATTATGGGTTGAGTCAATAATCAGTATTTACCTTGCCATGTCGATGTAAACACTATACACAGTAGAGAAATGTCAGCTATTATGATTACTCTTCCTTTTATGCAAATGTTGGTCCTTTACTTTTTTCAGCTTATTGTGGTAAGGGTTTTTTATTGTATTGTTTGTGCTGCCATTTTTTCTTAGTTTTATAGTAATAACAACTAAGAGCTTCTTTATCCCACCCCCAACAGTATATAACCCTTCTTAATACAGTTAAATATGCAACACACAGTAAATTTATCTTGTTAAAGATATCTCTATCCATAAAACATATCCTGCTCCAAACTGCTCTGAGTGTGCTCTTATACCTGCAAACCTGCTCCACAGCTATCAGCTTGTGATTGGTCATTCTCTCCACCTTTCTTCTATGTTGGGTCTCTTGTTCTCTGGATCTTATTTCCTGCTTTACTCCCTAAGTTTAGTGGGGAACATCTTCCAGTAGCTTTCTGAAAATTAGTGCTTGGGAGATAAAAGTCTTTCGTGTACTCTTACACATAGTCTAGGTCGTAACTCATATTGTCTCATCAGGCACATAAAAACTCGGTCCTATTGTTTTCTAGCTTCTGTTATTGATAGTTTTACTATTTTACTTCACATTGTTTCCTATAAAAGGCTGAAGATCTCTCCTTTGTTTCCAGAGTACTGCCTTTTTTCAGTGTGCCTTAATATGAGTCTATTTCCATCCATAGCACTGGGAACATGGTGGGTCTATTCAATATGAAAACTTACGTTCTTCCATTCTGGGAACCTTTCATGATTTTTTTTTTCTTTCATGATTTTCTATCCTACATATTCTATATTTTTTTAACTTCTGGCATACCTATTTTTTAAAGATATTGGACATACTCTACTGGCTCTTGGCTCTCTATTTTTTTCTCCTTTTTTTTCTTTTCCTAATTTCCATCTTTGACATTTTGCTTTTTATTCTGCAATAGTTTCTGAACTTTCTCCCCTAAACTTTTTATTGAATATTTTCACTTATATCTTCAATTTTCAACATTAAAAAAAATTTGTTCTTTCAAGAATACAAAACCTCTTCTCATATCTTTGAGGATATTAATCACAATTTTGTTTTTTTGTTAATCACAGTTTTATTTTTGTGCATAAACTTTTCTTTTTCTCTAAGTTATTTTTTCTCCTTTTTTTAGTCTCTTTGATATAAGATACTTTCTTCAAATATTGAATAATTCTTGGGTTTGTGCTAATATATGGGTCTTGTTAAGCCCAGTCTTCACTGTAGTCTAGTTGATTTGGTTCTAGTTGAGGAATTCCTACTGTCATTTTTGTCAAGTTTCTTTCTCTTGGGTGGGACAGATTCCCTGGAGAAGACTCTTCCATTCTCCTGTCTAGATGTTACTTGTCTGCCAGGGTTCTGCCAAGAATCTAAGTGGGAGGAGAGAGTCAGGCAGGGGGAGGTGTTTCAACATTTAGAGTGCTGATCCCTGGCTTGCAGTTTCATGCTGTGTCCTGGTTTCTTCCAGGCCAGAGATTCTTGGTTTTATGCTCTCTGGGGAATGAACCTCTTCTGTCCTACCAGCGGAGTGAGGAGCAGTGGCCTTACTTTGAAGTACAGGGAAAGCGATGCAGCTGTCTAACTCTTCAAAAGAGACTTTGAACCAGTCCTGGGTATTTAGCCACAGTTTTATCTCTACTACCAGAAGTACCTTGGACCAATCCTAAATTTTGAGTATTGTGATGAAAATTGGGGTGTTCTTGCCTTTGTACACTGTCACTTTAGCAAAACAAACAAAAAGCCGAATCAGTTGTCTTCTTCCTAACCTCAAAAATGTTGCAATTCTGACCTCCTCCTTTCTCTCTTTCTTTATGGGTCCATATGTCTTTACCTTTTACTGCTTTATTGCATCACTAAAACACGGTATACTCCAAGAAGGACCCACATAAATCAAATAAAACCCATTTGATTATGATTTGAATTATAAACAATGCCTTAAAATAAAGAGAGATAAAGAAATAGGTAAGTAAGGTATTTGCCAACTCTCAAGAAAATAATGCATTGATTTCTTATTTTTTGAAAGAATAATTCAGGTTAACTACTCTTAAGTGTGTGAGTTGGTAATATTCACTAAGTTGTTTACTTCCTTAGGATACATGTATATTCACTTTGCAATGAGACCAATTCTAACAACTGTCATCAAGTAAACACTCAGACACTGCCAGCACTTTTATAAGAGAAGTTGCCAGTATTTGGTGTGGCAGTTTACTAACATTCTCTGGAAAAGACATTCTGTTTTTTAGTTTTTAAATCCACAATCATGGCTCAAGTCTCAATCTGAAGATTCAGATGTTTACTCAGGAATGTCCTCAAATGCAGCCTATGAATATATGTTCCATTTTGCCCAGAGACTGTTCCTTCCAGGTAGGAACCATGCATTTTGTTTTGTCTATAATCCAGTGGTATCACGTGTAGAATTCCATGCATAATAGGCTATTTCCCATGTTTTTTGTTGTCTGTAGGTTGTATAACTTGTAGTAATTTCTTCCAACCTCAGGTTCCAGAATCCTATAGAACATGACCACTAAAGCACCTCATAGTTTTTGGTGTATACTGTGTAATAATGGAACTTATCTTTTTGACTAAACACTCTGTAATAACTTTTACTACCTCCTTCCAATGAATGTAATTTACATAAGAAATGAAACAAAACTGTCCTTCTTTTGTTAGTCACAAAAATTTTATGTCAGTACTGTGCCCTTTTCTCCATTTTTCTGTTAAATTATTTTTGTTGTGTACAACATTATCTTTTTCCGTTCTAAGTTTTTTTGGGGAAAGTATTTACATCTCCAGGATGTTTTTAATTTCCAGAAAAGGTTAAGACCCCTCAATTGATTCCGAGGCTGGCATCCGGGAGAAACTGTGAATAATCCAAGGAATTATTTTCACCACTTAAAAAACGAAGTATGTGGGAGGGAGGGTGACGCAAGAGGGAAGAGATATGGGAACATATGTATATGTATAACTGATTCACTTTGTTGTAAAGAAGAAACTAACACACTATTGTAAAACAGTTATACTCAAATAAAGATGTTAAAAAATATAAAAAAATAAAAATTAAAAAAACGAAGTATGAAATCATTCCCTCTACTTTCCAATGCCTGTACATACAGTAGGAATAGAAATGAAAACAAGAAAAGGCGTGTCCAGTCTCATGTACCTTCCTACTCAAAGCTGCCTTTGGTCTTCCTGCCTGTATCTCCCAACTTGACCAACTACAATTAGACAAAAAAAAAAAAAAAAAAGGTGATCCAGGTGTAGTTGGAGAAAAAAAATGCTCACAACTACTGGTGAAGTTACCTTTACCTTTTCTCCCTTTTCCTCAACTTTTGAGGCATGGTATGGTTAATTCTATGAGTCAACTTGGCTGGGCCACAGTGCCCAGATATTTGATCAAATATTAAATTGGTAGACTTTGGATAAAGCAGATCACCCTCCGTTATATGGGTGGGCCGCATCCAATCAGTTGTAAGCCTGACTAGAACTAAAGACTGACCTCCCCTGAGCAAGAGGAAATTCTCCAGCCTGACAGCCTTTAGACCTGAACTACAGCATGATATCCTTCTTGGGTCTCCAGCCTGCTGGCCCACACTGCAGATTTTGGACTTGCCATATTCCATAATCATGAAAGCTGATTCCTTAAAATAAATCAATGTCTCTCTCTCTTTAAAAAAAAAAAAAAAAATATATATATATATATATATATATATATATATATATATATATATATATATATATATATATATGAGAGCCCTGACTATTAAAGGGTCTAACAGGTATCTTTTGAACGTGATAATAAAAAATTTAAGTGAAGTCATTTAAACACTGTGTGTGGCAGACTTCTTTCTTGAAACATCAGTTCTGTGTAAAATTCCACAATGATGGATGAGTACAATAAGAAGTTCCAACTCTTCCTTATAGAGTCTTCAGTATAGTGTCTTTCCAAAAGAAATTGCAAGCTCTTTGGTTAAAATGAAAATAATGAGTGAGGAAACAAAGAAGGAAAAATACATGATATGATACCTATAAATACACTCCTAGTTTCCTAACTCCTTCTACATAATTATCTCTTACCACGGGGACTCTGCTGCTCTCCATATTTCCCAACCACCCTCTAGAGCTTCCAACCAACCTGTAGAAAATAAGCACAAATTCTGATGACATCAGCCTGGTCTAAAAGTTGGGTAGAATGATCATTTAAGAAAATCACTCAGTGCTATTCAGAGTCTTTCAAAAAGAAACAGATCTGTCAATTACAAGATATGGACCGGAGTAACATGGCGAGTCCATTGAATAAACATTTACAGCAGAAAACAAAATAAAGTGTTGGGGTGCCTCTAATAATCACTTTCTTAATTTACCCAAGGAGATCTGTCCATGCTTCTATAATTGGTTTACACATGGTATACATCAGTAATCAGTTTTATAAATTTAGAATAATATATATATGGCTAATAGAGGTGTAACAGAAAATAGAGGAGGAGGCTGAAGGATTCAGGCTTTCTACTTCTGCAGACATACCTTCACACAGTGAGAATGAAGCACTGCAGACAGCTTTGCAGTGTGCTAATATGCACTTAATGAGACTTCCAGCTGTCTACTTTTCAATTTGCACTCACTGAATTTATCTAGAGCAGCTTTTTTTTTTTTTTTTAACTGCAAACTAATTAAGACACCCCCATCCTCTTTCCTTGCAGCATCTGCAATAGCTACTTTGAACTTTTCTGGTACATAAGCAAATGACCCCATATAGTGGGTAGTCTATACAGATTGAAAGGGAAATACAAAAAGGATACACATCAAACAGTGTGTTAAACAGTGAGCTCTAATGCTCTAATAAGGAACCAAGACAGGTGGATTGGTCTTCTTACTGGTATAGATTTTCAGTTTTTTAGTTGATTTTCAGTAATTTAGACAATTTTGGGGGGATGAACTGTAAGTAGTGAAACAAGAGTAATCAAAGATCAGAATACATCATTCTTATTTCCTCTTCCGGTGAATTATTCTTAGTCAGCTAAAGCTTTCCTGATCCCCAAAGTTTTACAATACTCCCACCTAACCATCTCTAAACCCTCATAATATATAAAGTCGAAAGGAATGCTCTCCAAGAATTCAGTAATCTCCAAGAGGAAATGAGCAATATGCATTTACTTTCAGAAAAGAAGGAAATTGGTTCCCATTAATCAAACTTTACCAAGAAAATGTATCTTTCTTTCACAGAGATATGGAAAGATAACTTTCCTCAAAGCTTTTCAGTATCATGCTAAAAGGGTTATCAATGAGGTTATAAGGTTTACAATGTTAGAGTTGCAAAGGAATAGGTCTTTATAATGAGGTATCTTTTTGATGTTGTAAATGTGCCTTATCACTCTTCACCTTCCCATCTTGCTGAAAGATCAGCCATTTTAAGAATGGTTTGTGAATTCTTAAGGTATGACAGAAGTAAACTAGCTTTTACTATATTTTACACATAGTTACCACATTTAATCATTGCAATACAGTGGCTGTATGTCTAAAACTTCTTCACCTCATTTTAGAGATGAGGAAACTAATGTTCAGCGAGATGAAATATTTTGACCAAGGTCCCATAACTAGTAACGGTGAGAGCTGGCAATTAAACCCAGATCTATTACTGTTTACTTTTCTATACTATCTCCTCTCTGGGATTATCAGTAACTTAAAACAGGGTGCTTAAAGCATTCTCAGTTGGAACAACAAATCTAGAATATGAGGGTTTCTATACTTAGCGACCAGAAATTATAAAGCTTTCTATTTATGCCTAAATCCAAAAGCTATTCTGGATAATAAAAGAATAATCCTCTCTAAAGACGAATTTTGGCAAGGAAAAATGCCGTCCAATTTGTTTGCGCTACGAAAATAGACACAAATGTAATCTCAAATTAACTGTCTTTGTTTTCTGCAGTTCTGTGCAAATGCAAATATGCAAAAGAACAAATCCTTGGAAGAGAAAAAAAATGTACATGTTGACAACTGGCTGTCCTCATGGTTCTCTTAATTGATGAGCGTTTTCCCTGCTGGAATTCTTCAGACTACTCAGATTTGCTGGCATTAGTCCTCCTGAAATCCCACCTAAATAATATCTTTGTGGGGACCATGATGCTCAGTCAGACAGTGTGGCTAACATATTAGGCTGCTGATCTGACATTCAGCGCCCAGAATCGCTTGTGCTGAGCCAAGCAAGCCACCCGCTGAGTTGTTTCCAGCCCAATTAGTGGTACCTCTCAACAAGTTTACTAGATGGCTAGAACCCCTGTACCATGAGCATGACAGCCCAGAACGTACACTAATGACTGAGCATTTATGAATGCAGTGACATAGACTGCAGACAGAGGCAGTGATGAGCAGAAACAATGTGTGCACATGCATATTTAAATCAATTACAATGACAAACAGCTGTTTCATGAGAGGCCATGACTATTCAGAACTTTATATTAGGTGCTTAACACTTCGTCATAGAAACAATGAAGAAGAATTGCGGGGGGAGGAGTAAAATAATAAAATAGTTCTCTTTTGTTGGTTTATAGAGTAACAGTCTTACACACGTAGGGAAAATACAATTATATTATTGAAGCACCCTGTACTATGAAACACTTTAAAGTCACTTATAGGCACTGTCCCAAGATTAGAGCTGTACACAGAAAATATTGGGCAATCTAGATTTGCAAAATCAATGAACCAGGGAGGAGATAATCCTTGATAAACTCATTAACTTTCGTAAAATAAATAATCCATTTTACACGTGGCACCTCTCCAGGTTTACTGGCACCACCCCTTCTACTTCTATCCTAGAATATAACTAACTACCAATTCCTAACTGGGTTCCTATCTTCTCCCCTTCCTTCAATTTCCCGCTCACACCACAACCAGAGGAATCTCCTAAAAAGCACTATTCGCTTTAAAATACTTTACGGCCCTTGTGCTCCTGCCACTGCCATCACATAAAATGTATGTCTAGATTTTTTTAACCCAAATGTTATTGCTCCACTATGCTTTTTCTGGGAATTTTCTTCCATTCCTTCCTAACACAAGCTCCCACTAATAAACCTGCACTACCTAATACAGTTGGCACTAGCCATATTTCAAGTCTAAGTTTAAATTAGATAAAATTAAAAATCCAGTTCCTCTGCTGTACTAGCCATATTTCAAGTCCTCAACAGACACTTGTGGCTAGGGGCTATTGTATTGGACATGGCAGAGTGTCCATCAGCACACAGTCCTATTACCTAGCACTGCTGTATATCTATCCCTAAGTCCCAATGTACAAATCTGCCTGCAAGTTCCAGGATAAACCACTCTGTCCAAGTGGAAAAGCTCTGACATTTTTGTCTGCCTTCCAAATTTACATTCCCAAATCTCATACATCTTCAAGGTTCAGATTACATTTCACTTTCTCCACCCCTTCCCTTATATACTGCAGTCAGAAATGATCTCTACCTCATTTGAACTCTTTCGAATTTTGTTTATAATAGTCAACGTGCTAATTCTGACGCTGCTGTTTTAAAGAAATCTAGGTAAAATGATTATTTTCTTACTAATTTAGAAGGAGGGAGGAGGAGAAACAGAGAGAAAGAGAGAGAGAGAGAAGAAGAAGGGGGGGAAGAGAACGAGAGGGTGGCGGGACAGCTGTGTAACTTTGTTCTCTTCTCAGAAAGCCAGTGCATTATAGGCACTCTATATGTATTTCTAAATAACAAAATATAGTTCACATTTCGAACATTATCTATTTATTTATTTATTTTGCAACTGCAAGAAAACACCATCTTGTCCAGCTTTTTCATTTACAAGAAGGAAACTGAGAACCAGAGAAGGTGTAAGCTGAGGTGATCATCAAACTACTTAACAAGTACTCTGGCATCAACCTATCAGAATGGAACTGGCCTTAGCAACAGAATTGGGTCCTAAAGGTCCCCTGATCCTTATTTCCTAAAGCTTGGGAAGATTCAAGGGGTTTTATGAAGAAATGAGATAGCCAGGAAATTATTGGGGGAGGGGTTTTGAGAGGCTTAAGACTATAGGACAGCAGTGCTTTAAGATTTTATCAGTGAGCATGGCTCATCTCTTCAGCTGCTTACTGAACAGTTCCTGTGACGTAATTGTCCCAGGGTCATACAGTTAGTAGAATTTGCCATAAATCAATTTTAATACAACTTTTCAGGAACATATCTACTGTGTCACATAAGACACCCACCTTCTGGGACATTGAAGCAAAAGCCTTTCAACTGCTAAATAGGCGTGTGATCTTATACCATTGGTATAATGTCACATCCATTTGCGTGCAGATTACAACATTCTAGAAAACTGCTCCCTCAGATGTTGTATTTGGGGTAATTGATGCTTTAGGCCTAAAAATCTTAATAAGCTGACACTTTTATTTTCCAAAGTGCCTGCAAGGAGTGCAATTCTAAAAAATTACATTCCAACCTGGCTGATTGGCTAATATAATGAAAGCAGTTTGTAACAAATAAACAAGTAAAGGATACAGCATGCTTGGCATAGCTTTTAACATAAATGGGTGAAATCACTTCATTTCTTTCAATAAAAACATCTTGCACCTAAAATAAAATGCCTGATGTTTATACAGAAATGGCACGTTTTTGTATAAAAATTTTTTGATAGTTCCTTGCTGCCAACACTTAAAAAGTTATGACTTTAAACCTTAGTTGTGCAAAACCAATAGCTGATAATATCATTTTTGGCTCTAATCCTCCAGTTTTAAATAATGTTCCTTTTGTAAGTAAATGCATTACTTCTTTATTGATTCTTCTTTATAAATGATCTGAAGTAACCCCACATAGAAAACAATAAACATGACTGACCTGTAAAGTTGTCTATATTCCAATAGTCATTTTATATTCAATATTCCTTGCCATTTAAAAAGAGCCATTAAGTGTTTGTAGATTAGAAACACGGGAGATGTCTGGGCTTTACTTTTCCCTAGTCACCTAGTTCTAACTCTGAACCTCCTCCTATTTTATAGTCTACTTTAACAAGTAAAGCTAATTTTTCATCTCACAAAAGAGTTGATTCAGAAAATCACAAGAGAGTGGAGGACTCCTACAGAGCAGCCAGTGAAAGTGGGTATGGGACTAGTCAATAAACCAATGATGATGGAGAAAACTGAACAAAGGGAGACCACAGCAAGCAGGGAAAATAAATACTCAAAAAACTGATATCCAAGGCCATTTAGTGTAGGAACAAAAAATCATAAACATTTTGATAGCTCCTGTGGTCATCTCTGACTTATAGGACAACATAATGATAGACACGAAATCTTAGTAATTGACTTTACTATCACCTACTATTTCTCACAACTGTACAAACAGATTATGGTTTAGATCACTTCCACCATATCACATTTATTATGGAACTCTGTTTATTTGAGATGCTAACATTACTATTTCCTCAAATATGTTATTAAAGACATTGGTATTGCAACCTGAACATTAGTATTAAATAGACCTATGGTATAAGACATACTTAACATTTCTTGAATTACGTCGTAAAGAAGGAGTTAAGTGCTCCGGTACAAAGATAAAATAATAAATAAATAAAGAAGTGTGTGTCATAGTGTTTAAGCTGCTATCACAAAAATACCATAGATTGGGTGACTTAAACAACCAGCATTTATATCTCAACAGTTCTGGAGGCTGGGAAGTCCAAGATCATGTCACTGGCTGATCTCATGTCTGGTGAGGACCTTCTTCCTGTTTCATAGATGGTGGTTGTCCCAATGTGTCCTCACATGGTGGAAGGGGTGAGGGAGCTATCTGAGGTCTCCTTTATAAAGGCCCCAAACCTGTTCTAAAGGCCTCCTAAAGGCCCCACCGCCATTTACCAAGACATTGGGGATTAGGTTTCAACATGAATTTTAGAGGGACACAAACATTCAGCCTATAGCACACACAGCTTCTTCGAATCAGCCAAGGCCACTGAAGCAGTTTACACAAAACTCCCCATGGGATAAGAGACTGAATTTATATTTGAGGATTAGCAATGGGGGTTTTTGTTGCCCTCTGCTTTAGCATATCTACCACAAAAACAAAACTGCATCTACTAGTCAGGTTTTTTATGGTTTAGCATTAACAATCAGTATGATTTACCATTGGATTTGGCTAAACATTAGGACAAACATTTAAAAATATTTCTCAATTGTTTTTCACGTCATCAAGCCAGGTTTTCTTCCACTGTGGTGTCATTTTTTAGAAAAGTTGCCGAGTTTGTTTCTAGGTAGACAAGAATGTGAATGATATTCACTAGCATGTAGACTACAATGTGCTTAACAAGATCCTTAATTTTAAGTTGTAGCATCTAACCAGCTGAAGAAAAAGTTTTAGTGATATACAATTGAAAAAAGAGAATAAGAAAAATAAATTCAAAATGATAAAGTAAATGGAAAAAATACAAATTGAGTATATTAGATTAATAAATCCAGATAAGCCAGAATGTATCATTGGAAGGTTAGAAGACTACGAGAGGAATAAATGAGATGAGACAGGTGGAGTCATCTGAGCAACTTGGAAGAAAGAAGCTGTATCAATTCAAGGTATCATAAAGAAGTACTCTCATGACCACTTATGTGTTCAAATATTTTCCTTTTGGACAGGAGGGTGAGGGAAATAAACATCTTTTCAAAACTTTGTAAGTTCACTGATCAGTTAGTTTCCTAATAGCTGCTGACAGAAGTGAAAGTAAAAGTACGCCTTTCAAGGTTCTCTTTTCCAGAATGAACAGGTTGAAAATCTAGTAACACAGATGGTTTTAATTACTCATCTTTCATACACCGGCTTGGTTGTTCATACAGAGCAAAACATTCCTCATACCGATATTTTCTAATAAGAAACACTTTATAAACTCACACACATGATTATAATCACTGCCACATGCTGAGCGCCCTCTTACACCAGACACTCATAATCTCTAATTCATAAGATGATCCTGTAAAATGGGAATGATCACCAGTCACATTATATAAACTAAGAAACTGAGACTCAAAGAAGTTAAATAATTTGTGTAAATTTGTGACACCAGTTCAGTGATGGACTCAAGATTTAAGCCACATACCACCTATGGCTTTCAATTATTGACTCCATATAGATTAACACTTTGTATAGGCACAGATTAGAAAAGTCCATTATTTTATTTATTGTGGGTTTGTCTCATCATTCATGAAATATTTAAAACTCCCTGTTATGTGACAGTGTTCTATGTGTTGAGAACACAGCAGTAATCAAGACAATGTCACTAACATCATGGATCAGGAATGGAGTCATTACTCATAAAGGACGAGGTCAGCATACTGGCCATGGTCAGCTAATTTACCCCCACTTTGAATTTTATTTTCAAATTTTTGCTTTGTACAGTGAACTACAAGATAGTTTGTGGTGTGAGAGCTTGGCATGTGAGAGTGCTATAATCACAGTTGTCCCTCACATGAGACTTGAAAATTACAAGAAGCCTATGTAAGCTAGACTGACTCTGCATCATCTGTCACCTGGGTAAACTCTATTCTTTGCATGTAGGTCCCTCCTTCAGTAATCATTTTCCAAGATTATTTTCTCTCCAGAGTTATGATACACAGTGTTCTCTCTTCTCTCTTCATAGCTCTTAATTCCACAAGGAAAACATCTAATTAAGTCATATTTTATATAAAACACAAATAGCTTGCCACTATCCTTGGATTATATCTCTGAAGGCAATATTTATTTCATCAAAAGGAATTGATTTATAAAGGGTCAAATTTAGGGACAATCTTTGGATGCATAAAGCTTTACTGTCTCCTTTATTCTACCTAGATTCAACTTGCATGCACACAGTAACTCTTCCACAGTCAAAAGTCATCAAAGGCAGGATCATACAACCTGTCATTAATACTTTTGAGGTATAGCTGACATATAATGCTATATTTGTTTCAGGTGTACAACTAATAATTCGATACTTGTATATATTGCAAAATGATAACAACAATGTCTAGTGAACATCCTTTCCCATACATAGTTACAATTTTTTTTTCTTATGATAAGGACATTTAAGATGTACAGATAGCCCTCCATATCCACAGGTTCCACATCTACAAATACAGAGGGCCAACTGTACTATGCCATTTTATATGTATAGAGGACTTGAGCATTTGTGAATTTTGGTACCTGCAGGAGGTCCTGGAACAAATCCCTTGTGGATACCAAGGGGTGACTGTACTCTCTTTCTTAGCAACTTTCAAGTATGTAATGCAGTACTATTAACTACAGTCATCATGCAGTAAATTAATGTTTTTTTAACTCGAAGTTTCTACCTTTTATTCACCTTCACCCATTTCTCTCACCTCCCAACCTCTGCCTCTGGTAACCACCAATCCGTTCTTTGTATCTGTGAGCTTGGTTTTTGTTTGTTTGTTTTAGATTCCACATTTAAGTGAGATCATACGAAATTTGTCATTCTCTGTCGGACTTATATCACGAAACATAATACCCTCGAGGTTCATCCATATTGTTGCAAATGACAAGATTTCATTCTTTTTTATGACTAAACATTTCATTGTGTGTGTGTGTGTGTGTGTGTGTTTGTGTGTGTGTGTACATTGCATTTTCATCATCCAGTCATCCATTGATGGACACGTAGGTTATTTCCATGTCTTGGCTATCGGAAATAATGTAACAATGTACATGGGGGTGCACATATCGTTAGGAGTTAGTGTTTTCATTTTCTTGGAATAAATATTCAGAAGTAGAATTGCTGGATCACATGATAGTTCTATTTCAAATTTTTTAAGGAATCTCTAAACTATTTTCCATAGTGGCTGGACCAATTTACATCCCCACTAACATTACAAACTGTTCTCTTTTCTCCATATCCTCGCCAAAACGTATTTCTTGTCTTTTTGATAATAGCTATTTTGATAGGTGTGAGGTGCTATCACTGTGGTTTTGATTTGCATTTCCCTGGTGATAAGAGATGTTGAGCATCTTTCTATGTATCTTTTGGTCATACATATGTCTTCTTTAGAAAAAGTCTGTCTGTTCAGATCTTCTGTCCATTTATTAATCAGATTGTTTTTTTGTTTGTTTTTGCTATTAAGTTGTATGAGTTCTCTATATATTTTGGTTATTAACCCCTTATTATATTATTGGCAAATATTTTCTCCCATTCCATAGGTTGTCTTTTCATTTTGTTGATGCTTTCCTTCACTGTGCAGAAGCTTTTTAGTTTGATGTAGCCCCACTTATTTACTTTTGCTTTTGCAGTCAGATCCAAAAAAATCATTGCCAAAACCACTATGAAGGAGCTTACTACTTATGCTTTCATCTAGGAGTTTTATGGTTTCAGGTCTAACATTCAAGTCTTTAATCCATTTTGAGATAATTTTTTTGTGTCTAAGATAGTAGTATAGTTTCATTGTTTACACATGGCTGTTCAGTTTTCCCAACACCGTTTATTGAAGAGACAGTCCTTTCATTTCCCCACTGCATAGTCTTGGCTCCTTCGCTGCAAATTAATTGACCATATATGCATGGGTTTATTTCTGTACTCTATATCCTGTTTCATTAACTATGAGTCTATTTTTATGCCAATACCATACTGCTTTGATAGCTATAGCTTTGCAATATATATGTAGTATATAGCTTTGTAATATAGTCAAAAGTCATCAAAGGCAGGGTCATACAACTTGCCATTATTTTTTTTTTTTAAGTCTAGCGTCCTAAGGCACAAAGCAACAGGTATGATAACCTCAAATGGTTATGATTATATATCAGCTGACCTTCAGCCAAATTCAAAATCGAAGGCTTTAAGGGAGAATAAAGGTATCTTTCTACCAGTGTTCTTGAAGAGCAAAACTTTCTGTGATTCATCCTTCTCTGTGGAGGGCTCTCTGATAGTAACTTCCATCCAACAGCTTCCTGAGAACTGCTCTGCATAACTTATCCCTAATACTTAATGCAATAATTGAATTCTAATAACCTCTACAAGAAAAATACATTACCTTTATTCAAAGAACCCAAGACACTCAATATAACACTGTCCTTTGGAGTTTATGATTTGAGATGTCATTGAAAGTAAAATTACTTGATAAAGATGTTATTTTACTGCCTAAGTAACTAAACCTCCTTGTCAATGATTCAAGACAAAGTCATTGTATTTGATCTTATTCTGCATATTCCACAGCTTTCATATCCTACAGTGTATCCATATCAATTTTTTTCAATATTGGCTGGTAAAATAGTTGCAGGAATTTATTTTCCTATTCTGAAGAACTAACTGAATAGATTATGTTTCAAGTAAAGAATAATGACACAGTAAAAGCTGAACAATCTTAATTAAGCTTAATGAAATCAAGGCAACTCAGAAAAAAATCCAAATTATTGACCTATAAATGGAATTTCCTTCAGATTTACTCTTTATTATCCACCAAATGAAATTCTTTACATGTATACACTGATTCTACCCCATGTCAGAAACTTTCAATTGAAATTCACAAAAAGGACCTTTACACCAAGATTCTAGAAGTCCGCTAAGGGAACTTTATAGTACAGCTGTGCTACCTCAAAATTTGATTCAAACACACTCCAAACACTGCAATTAAGTTTCTAATTACACAAGATTTGAATTTCACAAGAATTTGCCAACATTCATCCCCAAATATACTGCAGAAACATGTCTATTTCCCTGAACACTATAATGTGAAAGGTCATAGGCCTTATGCACTTGAAACTTTTTCTCACAATATTGTTTTCTGTTAGGAGCTAACATGATGTATAAGCTAGTTTTACAGCCAGAAATAATTATGGCAGAGGTATATTTTTGGATATTTTATTATTTGTTTTTCTCAAGAATAATAAGCAATTCCTACCTATATTCTGGTAATGAAAAAATAGATGAACCACTTACTTGACAAATAAAATATGAAAATAAAGAATAGACTTCAAACCTTTATAAATATCCACTTTTTGATGTTAAAATATTACATCAACAGCCAACAATTTTTCACGAATAGAACAAAATGAGAAATGCACATAATAGAAGAATTTTTAAAAATGAAGATTCAATTTAGAAGAGAAGTAGTCAGCTATTTCCCCCAAATTGCTAATTTCTTAAAATCACTACTGACATAAAAATTAAAAAGATTATCTTCACAGACTAAAAGCCCCTTTGATTGACTGACAGATAATGAAAATTTGATCTTTATATAAAAATCACAGGCAGATAACATGTAATGTAACTTTCACTACAGACTTTTAAGCCAGAACTATAGTCACAAAGTGAAAACTGAATATGTGCTTGTGAGTGAGTGTGGTATGTGTGTGTGAGAGAGAGAAAGAGAAAGAGAGAGAGGGAGAGAAGAGAGAGGGAGAGACTGAGGCTCACTATGGGTATGCTTTATGGGACAGACCTACACCCAGTAATTATATGCTAAATTTAACTTGCACAATAATGCGAATTCCAAAAACAACTTTAGGTCTGAGAAAAGGTACATACTTTTCATCAAATTCTAAATGGAACTGGTGACTTACCCAAATGGCTAGAAACCACTTTACATCTCAGCCTTTTGTTTCTATACATTGAGAAACAAGTTTCTAAACACAAGTTACAGTGTCAGCACATGTCCTAAGGGAGTCACTGGTCTTCGCAGGCTCAAATCTAATGCTGACTATGGCGTGTTTTGTGTTCAACAGTGGCTGCTGCTTGTGTGTGGTTTTTTGATTCCCAGTTATTGAACCAATGAATGTGTACATTTTATCAAAGCTAATGGTTCAGTGAAAAACTGGATGAAAGTACACATTCTTAGGAAATCACCATGAAGAGAACCTGACCTTTTATCCATTATTTTTTTTCTACTCAGTTAACTATCCCAGACCTATTCATTGCAACCCTACACAGGCAGATATTGAGTTTTTAAGAGATGGTAACATGAATTCTACAAACATTCCCTAAGAAAGGTCTGAAATAACTCTGGACTAGGAGTCATAACACCTGAATTCAAATCCCAGCTTGATCTCTATGTATCTGAGGAACATAAGGCAATGTGTTTAACATCCTGGGCTTCTCATCCCCACCACGCACACACAAAATGGTAACTATGAGAAGTGATGACTACCTTATTTTGGTAATCTTTTCACAATATATGCATGTATTAACTCATCACTTTGTATACCTTAAACTTACACAATGTTATATATCAATTACATCTCAATAAGCTAGAGAAAAATACAATAAAAATGAAGCACAAAGTCTTTTTAAATGATATTTCAAGACCACCCAATATAACAAAGAAGTTGAGTCCCAAAACTTTTCCAATATTTTTGGACTGTAAAATATTTTCATAATTAAATCTTACACATAAAGAACATCATTTAAAAAACAAGATAAACTAGGTGTAATATTCATTTATTCCTCAAAGTAAAACAGAACCAATAAATGCCAAGTAACACAGGGCAATATGGAGAAAATGATTATCAATTTTTCCTTTTGAGGAATTCATTGTCTAATTAGAGTGACAAACTTGTGAGCAGATTTTCACCCAGCTGCTATGGGAACACAAAGAAAATGGCAGTTAATTTTGAATGGAGAACTTGATTAAGGCTTTACAGAGAAGGTGACAATAGCCTATGGAAGAAACAAAGGTTTTCTTCTGGTGAAGAGGAGGGAAAGGGATTCCTGGCATTAGAAACAGCAGACAAAGGGGCAGAAAGTACCTTAGGGTCTGTTCTACATTCAGGAGATGGTAAGAACTTTGACTCTTAGTGGAAAGTAATGATGCAAGAAGGGGCTTATAAAGTTAACCTACACACGATTGAGGAGCAATTGGTTCCAAGCTACGGGTTTTGAACCACATCCTAAAAGAAGTGTGTCCAAAGCATATGGACTGATTCTCAAATGGCTCTAGGTTGGTGCACAGAGCTGGGGGTTGGAGGCGGTCAGGGTGGTTGCGAATTCAGATTGTGCTTTTGTGCAAAGGCATCTCAGCAGCTCTCATACATTCCAGAGTCTGGTTTAGGAATGGGATTAAAATTATCTAATTAATCTTTGCCTGTAGGTGATTCTTTAATTTCAGAGCATGAGTATTGTACACTGCCTTTATATTTAGAGATTAAACATCACTTAATGTTATTATACAAACTTCTTTTATACTATCTTTTTCTGTTGATTTTGTACTGCATAATTATTGATCACAAATAAGACTTTCCTCCCAAAGCCCAATTTATAAGCAGTATTGGTGACTAGGAAAAACAATTTCCTTGCTTTTAAATAATTGCGTGTTCCTAACTGAAAAAGAAACCATTTTAACTTAAATTAGAAGAATGTCCTTTTGTTATCGGACATTATAGTTATAAATTCCGTGAAAATCAACTACTCCACTCTAAGTGCAAAGATCAATCTTTGTCTTCCTTAGGCTTCTTGGTGAATGCTAATTAACACTCCTCAGTATAACCTTAACTGTGACTTGCCGGTTCTCCCTGAAGGTCAACAAGCTATTTTAGGAAAAACATGTAAAAATCCATACTTTGTTTAAATGCAGACATAGCTTATGTTTAAAAGGTGAGTATAATAAGTTAAGTTGAGATCTCCAGTGTGGCTTGGAGATTAAGAAGTTGTTTGTTTCCCAGCTATGGTATTACTTCTAAATAATACCATCTGAAAATGACATCACATAACTGTACAGTAAAAAGAATACAATTAAGATAAGATGGAACAAAGTTAGTGGGATTTATTTTATTATGGTGCATTTATTGGTAAGTCAATGTTTAAATAATAAAAGCTCCTCTCAACAGTTTCCACAGTATTTAGAGGCTTCAATATGATTATCCATCCTTTATGGATGCAACACATTAAGTCAAGGGCCTGGACAAGGAGAGAACCCTGAGAATTAGCGTCATCTATTGTGAGTCTGCTTATTCCTGATTTCTGGCCTCTACTTGATGCTTTCATCATTGGCCCTACTCCCTTAACCCCTGAGAAAAATAGGTATTTCACTGGAGGGGTTTAAGAAGACATATTTTTGAGTGAAGAGTAATGATGTAAAACTATACCCATTTTCTATTAGTTTTAATGAAACCATATTGGCCATTAATCACTGACAAAACAACACTCTGGTGTTGGTTGTCTACTATACTAAGCTGTGAATCTATGAAAGGAAATTTGTGAGAATAAGTAGTAAATAACATGTACGAGTCACACTTGCGAAGTATGATGGAAACAAAGTTTGGAAAACAGTCCGGAGACTTTTAACAACTGTGTTATTTTTGCACAAGCTATTATATAATCTCCCCAAGTCACTGTGTTAATATATTTTAGTAAATCAAGCAATAACAAAAAACAAAAAGGCTACCAAAGTGAGAGGCAATATATTTCAAGAACATTAGTGGGCCTAGTTCTTCACTGTTGACTATCCTCTAGGACCATTTCAATGTGAATCCAATCCAACTGTATTGGATCCCCCAATATACTTTTTTCCAAAAATAATGGTGAATTGATTTAGGGGAGAAAAAGAGAATGGTATGGTAGGAGATGAAGAGTCAAAAAATTCCAAGCATACTAGATATCACTCAGTCTTCTAAGCTGGAGAGGGAAGTGCCAGAGCACATTATAAATATGATCACGCATCACCCAAAAGTCACTTCTGTGAAGCTGGGCAGGCAGTCAACACTACTCAAATTCACTTGAGGTTTGTAGAGCTGGTCTTGGCTTTCATAAGATAGATAAACATGTGAAAATCCATGGTCTGGTTGCCATCGCAAAAGAAGCAGTACAGAATGTGGGTATGTCTTTGAACCACAAGGAACAGAATCATGTATCAAACCTTGTTTCTTTACTTTCATGAACCTAGTAATTAGGGAGAGGGGTTTCAGGGTGGGTGGAACATTGTGTACTAGCTGAGAATTCGATTCTTCAAAATATGTTAGGACAGCAAAGGGTTAAATCCAAAAAGTAATGTTTCTGAACATTACTTTTAGTGTTACCATCTGTGAGGAACAGCCACTCTCTTTATAATTATCCTTCAAGTCACAAATAAACAAAAAAAGCCATGAAATAAACCCTTACTACAATGTTAGCAAAGCCTTAAAAGTTACTTCAGTAATGTCTCCATTTTTTAAATTGTACGCAATCCTTTTATACCAATTGCCATTGGCCACTACAACCTCCCCCCTGCCACACACACACACGGAATAGATATCCTACACATCAGAGATCTCTATAGAAGGACCATGCTGGTAAGTCTATTTTAGCTCTTGACCACTTGCTGTTTTTGGTATAAAAATCTCTGTTCTCATGGGAAAATAGTGACACATTAACTGAAGAAAGAGAATGTTGTGTGGTTCTACTGCCAGCTAAAACCACGGAGGTGCCCAGCGTGTTTAAGGTCAAGAATGCCCAGCACTTTCACATTCAAACAGTCCTTTATGGGAGGATACAGGAAAAGATATCTCTATTATATTTTAATGATCAACATTCAGCAAGCTCTGGGCAGTAAGAAAGGAAAACAATTTGGGAATTCAAGAAGCAAGCTGAGCGATGACTCACTTTGACACTCCAAATACTGGTATTTTTCTCTCAGCAGCAGTGTTTAAGGATGCTCCTGGAGTGCCATTTTACCCTTTTATAAAGTAAACATTCTTTTCCCCTTAAACAAAATAAATTTCTGCTGCCCCTTAGACACCCTAAATAGAAGAAGAGATCAATTCAGTTGCTGGATTGGGAGAGAGAAATGGCGGCAACATAGCTCCTCTGTGCTTAGAAATTGGAAGCAGGTGGTATTGAAGGCAGTGCCATGTAACTAGTAAGGCAGTAAGAAGAGGGAGGGAACTTGGACAGCTGGCATTTGCGGATAAGTTCTTAGCATGAATGTTAGTTGTTTTGCCACTTGGAACCTTCTACCCAACAGATATATTCCTGAAGTTTCCTTGAGTGAGGAAATATTCTGTGTGTGTGTGTGTGTGTGTGTGTGTGTGTGTGTGTGTGTTCACCAAGGATTGACTCTCTCACCATTTAATTTCACATGGGAGTCAAACCCACCTCCCAAAGGTAAAAAGTTTTAAGGAGAAACTTGAATGCCTGTGGGTACACAACATCTGATTGCAGTGTTTTTACCTTTTTTTCTTTAAAAAAATTTAAAGATCAAATGACTTCCAATGTAGAAAGGAAAATCCCCAAAGCCTCAACCAAAGATTCATGCAAATAACATAGTAAATGAAATCATACACATATTGAAAGCAACACATAGCTGGACTTCAAAGGAAAGTTTATCTATGATCATTCTAATGTATGTCAATTATTAGTTATGTCAATTCTCATATCGTTGCATTGTATGTCACAGGGATTCCTGTGAATAGATGCTAATAATAATAGGTGCTAATAATGCTAATAATGTAAACACAAACACAAAATTAAAAATATGTACATCTATTCTTCCAACTAAGACACAGAGGTTTCCTATAACTTCAAGGGCAGTTTTCCTTCTGGTGGTAACACTTTAAAAGTATTCAGTTATTTAATGTTATTTCTGAAAGTCAGACTTCATAATCCATGTTTATTTAATTTTTAACAAGAACTCATTATAAGTGTGCCTCATCACTGTGCTACTTTTCACTACTTTATGCTAATTTTACTTTAAAATCTTTCAGTTACACAATTGTAAATACACAGAACATTATCTTCATATTGTCCCTACTATGTGGGTTGCCAGATATCCTATCCTCTCTCTCCCCCAACCCCTATATATATACCCGACATGTTCTGTATTTAATGATTTTTTTCCTGTGCTCTTTAGGGAGTTTGTCAGGGTACCCGAAATGGCCTACACTCAGCTTTTCATTAAATAATTTTAAAATATAAAATATATTTCAAAATATCTTTAGTAGTGCTTAAATGACAAATGACAACACTACCTGAGAATTATATCTCCACAACTGAAGACCTGAACAACTCCTATAGTTTGAGAGAAGACCAAAAGAGAAGCTTGCAAACAACAAGTACATATTTTTCATATTGAAGAATAAAAACACTAGTGTTTGCCCAAAGTGTCTAGTCAGAGATAACTCCTGGTCAGCTCTCATGTGCTGAGAAACTCAGCCAATCAGGCCAGCCTCCTGTCGCTCATGCTTCTAAAAGCCAACCATCAATAGGACTTTACTCCAGTGATCACAGCAAGACAGCTAAGATACACCACGCCCTGAGCATTCCAGCTTCTGACAGACTCCCAGACCCTGAGGGTCAGGTTTCCAAAATATTTACATAAAATCAATCGGGCATCATTACAGGAGACTGTGCCTTATAAAGATAGGTCTCCTTTGCAGTCAATGAGGAGTCTGCAACAGCTATCAAGTTCAATTATTATTAGTTCACATCTCTTTCAATGATTCACCTATGTTTATGGTTAGTTTTGAATTGGACTCATGAGTTACAGGCAAAATGACACACTGACATGAGATTATCATATTAAATCCTTCAATTCTGGTAGTTGTTGCTATCATCTAATTTTTATTTGTGTATATATAAACACAACACAAACCTTGTCAAAATGCAAGCATAAATTTTGTGATGAAGATTTTAAACACTGGACAATTACTTAAATGAAGAAAAACAATTTAAATTTGTGCAGGATACAACTGTTTAGTCAATATAAACAAAAGATTGAAAGTGAGACATAAGTCAGCATACAATACAGTTAAGCATAAGAGATGACTTCCTCAACTAGTACTGAAGAAAAGCAATTAATAACATTCAGAAGATAACGTAATAACAGCAGAAGTTGTAATGGCTGTCTGCTACGTATACCACCAGTTTTACAGCTAAAACGGCTGCACATACTTTTACCAGAAGCATTTTCTGATTCTGAAACTGCAAGCAAATTTTCAAGTGTCAAAAGGAAATCTACAAAAATAAAAAATGCAACAGTTCCATTCACTTTCACAGAAATTATCAAAGATATAAATGCCTCACCTTTTTATGTTATAGCCATGGATACAAGTTATCACAAGGTAGAAAAAAAAAAAAAATCCCCTTTGCTTGTGCAATATTTTTCTCCTGAAAAAGTCTTGCTTATAAGGCTATTCCAAGGAAAAACCTTCCACATAAGACTTCAGGAACAATAGTAAATTTTTGGAAGAGACCCTTTTATTGAATTAGAAGTTAATAAGAAAAACATGTACACCTTTTGGTGGATATAATCCAAATTGAAATTCGCTGGGTGTTTATGTAAAGGTGCAGACAATGTTTATTCAAAGGTGGAACAAAATATGAATAATTTTATGGAAGATGTTGGTTGTCCTTCTCATGTTCTGTGTTATACTGCTGAAACAGTATTGATGTTCTTCCTATTGACATTGAACTAATTGTGATGAAATTTTTCTCTTCATCATTTATTCTGTTCAATTGCTCAAAGTGAGCAATTAAAGGATTTTTGTGATTTTGTTTATATTCAGTATTCTTCAATTCCCACATTCAAAAACTTGTTGGGGACATCTGTTGGGGATGCAGTTGGGGACATCTCAATTTATTTGAAGCACTAAAATCCTACTTTAATTCTGAAGAAAAGAGCCTCCCAAATTCTTGTTAAGATTTTTAATAATCCATTGAGTGAAGCCTACTTATTTCTTGTTCATAGTTCTCAATATCTCTTTAGTAATTTGAAAGAAAATCACTGTTATTAATGTATTCTGTTGCTTAAAAGAACTTGTTGAATGCATTAAAGAAAGAACTAATAAAAATGTATCCCTTAAAGCATCAGGGGTGTTACTAAAATGGACACTACTACTTATGAACAGGAAAGATTCAACTCATAATGAATAATTATCATGGCCCTTGTCATCATTTTGGTTTGGAATAGATTTCATCCTCTGAAGAATTTAATTTTTTACATGCACGTTATTAAATAATCACCAGTATGAGAACATATGGACTCATGAAATGAAGACGAAGGAAATGAAAACTCATGACAATGCTGTTTTTTGTTACTGGAGCACATTTTTAAAAGCCTACATATGGAGGATCACTGGAAAAGCAAGTTATGTCTTAAAGATGGTATTTCGCGTTTCAAAATATCAAAGTTGAAGAACAATTCTCAGAGTTGTTAACTTTATGCAAATAGATATTCAGTCTACTGGCTCATAATATTAATGTTTCTCACAAATGAATGTTCAATGGACAAAATAAATAAGTTGCATGTGACCACTATAGAGCTATGTTACAATGTAAATAGAAGGTTGACTGTAACTGCAAGAATTTCTTAAGCAAATTGTGCAAAATATGGAATTGTTAAGAAGAGCCAGATCTCAGGGAAATGGTATTACAAAAAGGTAGGCAATTCAGATACACAGCTAAACAACAAATAGTGTTTTTAATAGAAATACATCCCATACAAGATTTTTAAATCTCTGTGTATATATACACAGGCAAATTAGAAATACTTCTAATTTAACTGGGTATCCTGTATCCTATTTGCTAAATCTGGCAACCCCAGCTGGGGAGTGTGACCAACTAGGAAACATTTTAATGTTGCTTCTTGGATTGGGTTTCACAGATTGAGATCATGGTATAATTCAAATCTCAGGACTCCATGAGAGAAGAGCTATTGATACTAATTATTAAGGAAGATTATTCATTTTAAGAATATTAATTTTTTCCACCAAGTTCCAATAGAGATAGATGGCTTTTTTGGTTTGTTCATTTGGTAAGCATTCCTATCAGTTGAAGATTGTCATTTTTGAGTACCTGACTTAATGTGGGGGTGGGGTCTCAGCTTCAGATCATACACTTGTCAAGTTCAAGTCCTATTCCATAGTGGAGTTGATACCAGTGAAGCTTGGAAGTTTCTGGGTTAGACACACTTCCAAGGCAGCTTTGACTTCTGAGTAGATTTTCTACTTTTATTGTATTATTTATCTTTTGTGAGGATTTTTGTGGTGGTGGTGGTTCTGGAGGACTTTCTTTACATTCTTGTGAACTCAGTAATGCTTTTCAAAGTTTGTTGGCTCTAATTTACCCAGCATTTAGGTGTTTTGTCATAGGAGAGGGTTTGAATTTCAGAATATCTGATCTTGTTAAACTGCAGACATGGACATTTTATAAAGTCCATTTCTAAAAACTGAATTAAAATTGAGCTTCCTAGTAAATTTTAAAACACATCTCCTGTGAAACACTTTTGGGGATTTCTTGTAATTTTAAAATTGATTTTAATATTTCTCAGAGTAAGGCATAAACATTCTTTTAGAAGTTGTGTTTAAGGAGTCAATAAGTTCTATAAGTCTTAAAAAGAGCCATTTCTTATCTGCACATCCTTCTTCCACATGCCCTGCCTCACGGAAACAAACATTTTACCCTTTCTATTGGCCCTGTGCCATTCATTCATTCGTAACATACCACATGATCCAACAGAACTGTGCTCCATTAAGGTGAGAATTGGGTCTTCCACTTACATTAGCATCTTTCCTATCTTTTGTAGAGTTTGACTTGCTTGGAGGGATGGGTATCCATAATTATTAACAACTACTAATTATATTCTCTGCTTCAGGCACAGTCTCTATTACTTCTATAAGACTGCATGTTTCCTCAGCAGATCAAGAATTCAGTTAATTCTGAGGCCAGATTATGCAATAATTACATGGTCTTCTATTTCCTAGTCAAGAAGAAGAATGATAGTAAAGCTTGTTTATTAAGCACCTACTATGTGCTCAGCTCAGAAATGCTTTATAAGTATTACTACTAATCCCCATGCACAACAGCCTTACAGAGAAGGTATTATTATGCTTATTTGGTAAATGAGGATGTTCTGATTATGTGTAGTAGTCATTTCTTTATGTTTCTTCCCAGGTCATGATGATATTTTTAACTGTCCTCTCACTCCCTTTGGGTGGTCCTCTTTTGTCCTCCAAATATGTTTTACAAAATAGACCAAATTGTTCTGGAGACATAGAAGGATAAAACAGATATACCACCATAGTTGCCTGAATTTCTAAATTTCTAGTGTCTTTTCATTTTCTGGTAAAAGGTCTCACTACTGCTATGGGGTTCCATAAGATACCCTGAATCTTGAAAACTTCTCTTATAAGCTATGCCTTGAAAATAACGTATACCTTTTAATCAAAAACTAATATTAACTTGCTCAAGATCATATGACCAGGAAGTAATAGGGTCAGGATTTAAGCCCAGTTCTCTGTGACCCCAAAGCCAGTGTTGTACCACTGTAATATATATTCACTTCAAGGTGCTGCAACTCAAATTCCTAAAATTCACATATTTGATCCCAATGAAAGCTACATTTTTTAAAGTATATTTAAAAAGTTAACCAGCTGCTAACATAACTTTCAAATTTCTAGAAAGAAATTAAAATTTTCGGAGAATATGAATCATCACAGATAGCCTGTTTAAATGTCTACTATCATGGTTGATGTTAACAATGAACTCTAAAATTTTAATGTTAAAAAAAATAGGTAGTAAAATCAACATGGTAGATGTATCGAATTAGAAAGCACAAAAATACCCATGTTACAGTATTACACTGATAATATCTGTAGGTAGAAGTGAAATTATATTTGTGGGTGTGTGTAAAAAAAGTAAAATCAATTTCATAGTCTAAACTACAGGTTATTTAAAGGAAACATATATTGAAAAGACATTTAAGGTAATCTCTAGATAAGAGCACAATTTTTTTTGTTCTCTTGCTAAATAATGAACTAATTATAATTAACCAACTCATATTTAACCTAAGTATGTAGCTTAGATTTTATTTCTCCAAAATTATCATCAATCACGGTTCATTACCTTTAAATCTTCACATTTGGTTCAGAGCTTCTTTCTTTAATCCTCCACTAAGCCAAACTGCTTACAACTACATTTTACAAGAAATCCATACTAACGGAATGACAACTTGTACTTTTCATTTGTGCTTAAGCTTGCCTTGTTCTGTAACTGCTATTTTGAAGTAATGTTTATACATTCTCAGTTATCTGATACAGAGAGTACTTGTTTACAAAGTACAGAACAGTGTACAAGATACACCATTTCACAACTGTGTAATTACACCAACCAAAGCTTAAGTTAATGAGTTTCCTAAATGGCTTAGGAAGAGAGATCACAGTATGAAAAGCATAGTTTGAAAGGGATGGAGATTATCTAGTCCATCAGAGCTCCATCTCAACTATTCCAGAAAGATAGTTTTATACCCTATTTTCAAAAACTGTCCAAGAAAGAGATTCCAAGTTAAAATGTATATGAACAAATAATCCCCCAAATGATTCTATTACTGATTTTTCATGTGTGAAATGGCACTGGAGACGTGGTTTACGAATCTGAAATGGCATTTAAGCCAGTTATTTTCTTGAAAATGTATGGTTTCATGTGAAGAGTCCCTATTAAGAAATTCTAAGGGTAAAGTCACAGAGCCATTGCCTGAAATCTTGCTTAACCCCATCAAGATTAGAATGCATATTCGTAAGCATTCAGTCACTATTGGTTCTCGGAAATCAATCACCCCACTGTTAATCTGCCAATACTCACTTGGCCTCATGTTTCATATTTATCAATTAGAACAGGTGAGGAAAATTCTCTCTCAATGTTATGGAAAAGTAGAGAATAACTATGGGAGTTAAGTGAATGCCACCCAATATTAAGGAGATGTGCCAATTTTGAGAAAGAAATACAGAATATCAATCTTCACTGTTTTCCTAGAGTATATGTTGAACTCAGCCTTTTCCATCTAATGCCCATCTTTCACTCATCCCACCTCCGTAATGTGGGTGTTTATCTGGATAGCTTTCTGGATAGCTTTACTTAGGAAATTGCTTTACTAACATGATGTTTTCCTCTTCCCAACATTGCAAATGTTTGTGTCTGGACACAAAGAAACCTTTATCCAGACTGGCCATTCTATTAATATTTAAAATGTAGTTAATGTCTCAGGGTTTAAAGAAACGGTTTCAGTCTGTATTCTTTGCTCTATGATCTTCTACTTGATAGTGTTTGTAGCACTTGTCACACTAAATACCAACAGTGGGCATGGGGAGGAGAGAAGATGGCGGATGAGTAAGACTTGGAGATCACCTTCCTCCCCACAGATACATCTGAAATACATCTATACGTGGAACAACTCCTACAGAACACCTACTAAACGCTGGCAGAAGACCTCAGACCTCCCAAAAGGCAAGAAACTCCCCACGTACCGGGGTAGGGCAAAAGAAAAAAGAATAAACAGAGACAAAAGAATAGGGACAGGACCTGCACCAGTGGGAGGGAGCCGTGAATGAGGAAAGGTTCCCACACACTAGAAGCCCATTCACGGGCGGAGACTGCGGGTGGCGGAGGGGGAAGCTTCAGAGTCACGGACGAGAGAACAGTAACAGGGTGCGGAGGGCAAAGCAGAGAGATTCCCGCACAGAGGATCAGTGCCGACCGGCACTCACCAGCCGGAGAGGCTCGTCTGCTCACCCGCCAGGGCGGGCAGGGCCGGGAGCTGAGGCTCGGGCTTCGGAGGTTGGATCGCAGGGAGAGGACTGAGGTTGGCTGTGTGAACACAGCCTGAAGGGGTTAGTGCACCACGGCTAGCCGGGAGGGAGTCCGGGAGAAGTCTGGAGCTGCCGAAGAGGCAAGACACTTTTTCTTGCCTCTTTGTTTCCTGGTGCGTGAGGAGAGAGGATTATGCGCGCCGCTTAAAGGAGCTCCAGAGACAGGCGCGAGCTGCGGCTATCAGCGCGGACACCAGAGACGGGCATGAGACGCTAAGGAAGCTGCTGCCGCCACCAAGAAGCCTGTGTGCGAGCACATGTTACTCTCCACACCTCCCCTCCTGGGAGCCTATGCAGCCCGCCACTGCCAGGGTCCCGGGGTCCAGGGCCAACTTACCCGGGAGAACGCACGGCGTGCCTCAGGCTGGTGCAACGTCACGCTGGCCTCTGCCACCGCATGCTCGACCCGCACTCCGTGCCCCACCCACCCCACCCCCGGCCTGAGTGAGCCAGAGCTCCTGAATCAGCTGCTCCTTCAACCCCGTCCTCTGTGAGCGAAGAACAGACGCCCTCCTGCGACCTATATGCAGAGGCGGGGCCAAATCCAAAGCTGAACCCCGGGAGCTGTGCGAACAAAGAAGAGAAAGGGAAATCTCTCCCAGCAGCCTAAGATGCAGCGGATTAAAGCTCCACAATCAACCTGATGTACCCTGCATGTGTGGAATACCTGAATAGACAACGAATCATCCCAAATTGAGGAGGTGGACATTGGGAGCAAGATACATTATTTTTTTTCCCCCTTTTTCTCTTTTTGTGAGTGTGTATGTGTATGCTTCTGTGTGAGATTTTGTCTGTAAAGCTTTGCTTTCACCATTTGTCCTAGGGTTCTGACCGTCCTGTTTAGTTTTTTTTTTTTTTTACTTTAAAAGATTTTTCTTCTTAATAATTATTTTTTATTTTAATAACTTTATTTTATTATATCCTACTTTTCTTTATCCTCTTTCATTCTTTCTTTCTTTCTTTCTTCCTTCCTTCCTTCCTTTCTTTCTTTCCTTCTTTCTTTCTTTTTTCTCCCTTTTATTCTGAGCTGTGTGGATTAAAGGCTCTTGGTGCTCCAGCCAGGCATCAGGGCTGTGTCTCTGAGGTGGGAGAACCAACTTCAGGACACTGGTCCACAAGAGACCTCCCAGCTCCACGTACTATCAAATGGTGAAAATCTCCCAGAGGTCTCCATCTCAACACCAAGACCCAGGTTCACTCAACGACCAGCAAGCAACAGTGCTGGACACCCTATGCCAAACAACTAGCAAGACAGGAACACAGCCCCATCCATTAGCAGAGAGGCTTTCTAAAATCATAATAAGGCTACAGACACCCTAAAACACACCAACAGACGTGGACCTGCTCACCAGAAACACAAGATCCAGCCTCATCCACCAGAACACAGGCACTAGTCCCCTCAGCCAGGAAACATATTCAACCCACTGAACCAACCTTAGCCACTGGGGACAGACACCAAAAACAACAGGAACTACAAATCTGCAGCCTGTGAAAAGGAGACCCCAAACACAGTAAGATAAGCAAAATGAAAAGACTGAAAAACACACAACAGATGAAGGAGGGTAAAAATCCACCAGACCTAACAAATGAAGAGGAAATAGGCAGACTACCTGAAAAAGAATTCAGAATAATGATAGTAAAGGTGATCCAAAATCTTGGAAAAAGAATAGACAAAATTCAAGAAACATTTAACAACGACCTAGAAGAACTAAAGAGAAAGCAAGCATGATGAACAACACAATAAATGAAATTAAAAATACTCTAGATGGGATCCATAGCAGAATAACTGAGGCAGAAGAACAGATAAGTTACCTGGAAGATAAAATAGTGTAAATAACTACTGCAGAGCAGAATAAAAAAAAAAAAGAATGAAAAGAACTGAGGACAGTCTCAGAGACCTCTGGGACAACATTAAACACACCAACATTCGAATTATAGGGGTCCCAGAAGAAGAAGAGAAAAAGAAAGGGACTAAGAAAATATTTGAAGAGATTATAGTTGAAAACTTCTCTAATATGGGAAAGGAAATAGTTAATCAAGGGCAGAAAGCACAGAGAGTCCCATACAGGATAAATCCAGGGAGAAACATGCCAAGACACATATTAATCAAACTATCAAAAATTAAATACAAACAAAACATATTAAAAGCAGCAAGGGAAAAACAACAAATAACACACAAGGGAATCCCCATAAGGTTAACAGCTGATCTTTCAGCAGAAACTCTGCAAGCCAGAAGGGAATGGCAGGACATACTTAAAGTGATGAAAGAGAAAAACCTACAACCAAGATTACTCTACCCAGCAAGAATCTCATTCAGATTTGATGGAGAAATTAAAACCTTTACAGAGAAGCAAAAGCTGAGAGAGTTCAGCACAACCAAACCAGATTTACAACAAATGCTAAAGGAACTGCTCTAGGCAAGAAACACAAGAGAAGGAAAAGACCTACAAGAACAACTCAAAACAATTAAGTAAATGGTAATAGGAACATACATATCGATAATTACCTTAAATGTAAATGGTTTAAATGATCCCACCAAAAGACACAGACTGGCTGAATGGATACAAAAACAAGACCCGCATATATGCTGTCTACAAGAGACCCACTTCAGACCTAGGGACACATACAGACTGAAAGTGAGGGGATGGAAAAAGATATTCCATGCACATGGAAATCAGAAGAAAGCTGGAGTAGCAATTCTCATATCAGACAAAATACACTTTGAAATAAAGGCTATTACAAGAGACAAAGAAGGACACTACATAATGATCAAGGGATTGATCCAAGAAGAAGATATAACAATTGTAAACATCTACGTACCCAAAATAGGAGCACCTCAATACATAAGGCAAATACTAACAGCCATAAAAGGGGAAATCGACAGTAACGCAATCATAGTAGGGGACTTTAACACCCCACTTTCACCAATGGACAGATCATCCAAAATGAAAATAAATAAGGAAGCACAAGTTTTTAATGATACATTAAACAAGATGGACTTAATTGATATTTATAGGACATTCCATCCAAAAAAAACAAAATACACATTTTTCTCAAGTGCTTTGGAACATTCTCCAGGACAGATCATATTTTGGGTCACAAATCAAGCTTTGGTAAATTTTAATAAATTGAAATTGAATCAAGTATCCTTTCTGACCACAACTCTATGAGACTAGATATCAATTGTTGGAAAAGATCTGTAAAAAATACAAACACATGTAGGCTAAACAATACACTACTTAATAACGAAGTGACCACTGAAGAAATCAAAGAGGAAATCAAAAAATACCTAGAAACAAATGACAATGGAGACATGACAACCCAAAACCTATGGGATACAGCAAAAGCAGTACTAAGAGGGAAGTTTATAGCAATACAATCCTACCTTAAGAAACAGGAAACATCTCGAATAAACAACCTAACCTTGCACCTAAAGCAATTAGAGAAAGAAGAACAAAAAAACCCCCAAATTTAGCAGAAGGAAAGAAATCATAAAGATCAGATCAGAAATAAATGAGATAGAAACAAAGAAAACAATAGCAAAGATCAATAAAACTAAAAGCTGGTTCTTTGAGAAGAAAAACAAAATTGATAAACCATTAGCCAGACTCACCAGGAAATAAAAGAAGACCCAACTCTAGAGAATTAGAAATGAAAAAGGAGATGTAACAACTGACACTGCAGAAATACAAAAGATTATTAGAGATTACTACAAGCAACTATATGCCAATAAAATGGACAACTTGGAAGAAATGGACAAATTCTTAGAAATGCACAAGCTGCTGAGACTGAACCAGGAAGAAATAGAAAATATGAACAGACCAATCACAAACACTGAAATTGAAACTGTGATTCAAAATCTTCCAACAAACAAAAGCCCAGGACCAGGTGGCTTCACAGGCGAATTCTATCAAACATTTAGAGAAGAGCTAACACCTATCCTTCTCAAACTCTCCAAAAATATAGCAGAGAGAGGAACACTCCCAAATTCATTCTATGAGGCCACCATCACCCTGATACCAAAACCAGACAAAGACATCACAAAGAAAGAAAACTACAGGCCAATATCACTAATGAACATAGATGCAAAACTCCTCAACAAAATACTAGCAAACAGAATGCAACAGCACATGAAAAGGATCATACACCATGATCAAGTGGGGTTTATTCCAGGAATGCAAGGATTCTTCAATATATGCAAATCAATCAACATGATACACCATATCAACAAACTGAAGGAGAAAAACTATATGATCATCTCAATAGATGCAGAGAAAGCTTTTGACAAAATTCAACACTCATTCATGATAAAAACCCTGCAGAAAGTAGGCATAGAGGGAACTTACCTCAACATAATAAAGGCCATATATGACAAACCCACAGCCAACATCATGAAAAACTGAAACCATTTCCACTAAGATCAGAACAAGTCAAGGTTGCCCACTCCCACCACTCTTATTCAACATAGTTTTGGAAGTTCTAGCCACAGCAATCAGAGAAGAAAAAGAAATAAAAGGAATTCAAATCAGAAAAGAAGTAAAGCTGTTTGCAGATGACATGGTACTATACATAGAGAATCCTAAACATGCTACCAGAAAACTACTAGAACTAATCAATGAATTTGGTAAAGTAGCAGGATACAAAATTAATGAACAGAAATCTCTCGCATTCCTATACACTAATGATGAAAAATCTGAAAGTGAAATTAAGAAAACACTCTCATTTACCATTGCAACAAAAAGGATAAAATATCTAGGAATAAACCTACCTACGGAGACAAAGGACCTGTATGCAGAAAACTATGACACTGATGAGAGAAATTAAAGATGACAAATAGATGGAGAGATATACCATGTTCTTGGATTGGAAGAATCAACATTGTGAAAATGACTATACTACCCAAAGCAATCTACAGATTCAATGCAATCCCTATTAAACTACCACTGGCAATTTTTACAGAACTAGAACAAAAAATTTCACAATTTGTATGGAAACACAAAAGACCCCGAATAGCCAAAGCAATCTCTAGAACGACAAATGGAGCTGGAGGAATCAGGCTCCCTGACTTCAGACTGTACTACAAGGCTACAGTAATCAAGACAGTATAGTACTGGCACAAAAACAGAAATATAGATCAATGGAATAGGATAGAGAGCCCAGAGATAAACCCACATACATATGGTCAACTTATCTTTGAGAAAGGAGGCAAGAATATACAGCGGAGAAAAGAGAGCCTCTTCAATAAGTGGTGCTGGGAAAACTGGACAGCTACATGTAAAAGTATGAGATTAGAACACTTCTCAACATCATACACAAAAATAAACTCAAAATGGATTAAAGACCTAAATGTATGGCTAGACACTATAAAACTCTTAGAGGAAAACATAGGCAGAACACTCTATGACATATATCACAGCAAGATCCTTTTTGACCCACCTTCTAGAGAAATGGACATAAAAACAAAAATAAACAAATGACACCTAATGAAACTTAAAAGCTTTCGCACAGCAAAGGATACCATAAACAAGACCAAAAGACAACCCTCAGAATGGGAGAAAATAGTTGCAAATGAAGCAACTGACAAAGGATTAATCTCCAAAATTTACAAGCAACTCAGACAGCTCAATAACAGAAAAACAAACAACCCAATCCAAAAATGGACAGAAGACCTAAACAGACATTTCTCCAAAGAAGATATACAGATTGCTAACAAACACATGAAAGAATGCTCAACATCATTAATCATTAGAGAAATGCAAATCAAAACTACAATGAGATATCATCTCACACTTGTCAGAATGGCCATCATCAAAAAATCTACAAACAATAAATGCTGGAGAGGGTGTGGAGAAAAGGGAACACTCTTGCACTGTTGGTGGGAATGTAAATTGATACAGCCTCTATGGAGAACAGTATGGAGTTTCCTTAAAAAACTATAAATAGAACTACCATACGACCCAGCAATCCCACTATTTGGCATATACCCTGAGAAAACCATAATTCAAAAAGAGTCATGTACCAAAATGTTCATTGCAGCTCTATTTACAATAGCCACAACATGGAAGCAACCTAAGTGTCCATCAACAGACGAATGGATAAAGAAGATGTGGCACATATATACAATGGAATATTACTCAGCCATAAAAAGAAACGAAATTGAGTTATTTGTAGTGAGGTGGATGGACCTGGAGTCTGTCATACAGAGTGAAGTAAGTCAGAAGGAGAAAAACAAATACTGTATGCTAACACATATATATGGAATCTAAGAAAAAAAAATGTCATGAAGAGCTTAGGGGTAAGATGGAAATAAAACACATACCCACTGGAGCATGGACTTGAGGATATGGGGAGGGGGAAGGGTAAGATGTGATGAAGTGAGAGAGTGGCATGGACATATATACACTACCAAACGTAGAGTGCATAGCTAGTGGGAAACAGCTGCATGGCACAGGGAGATCAGCTGGGTGGTTTGTGACCACCTAGAGGGGTGGGACAGGGAGGGTGGGAGGAGGGAGATGCAAGAGGGAAGAGTTATGGGAACATATGTATGTGTATAACTGATTCACTTTGTTGTAAAGCAGAAACTAACACACCATTGTAAAGCAATTATACTCCAATAAAGATGTTTAAAATAAAAAACAGTGGGCTTTCAGTAATTACTTGTTAGTTATGATAAATAAAACAAGCAAGATTTATCTTCAGGGAAATAAGCAATACTTCATGTAGTATGAAGAGATGATATCTAGTTACTACAATAATCTCATCTGTAAACTCTATTTCAAGGACCCAGAGGCTGAATTTACTGAATTACCAAAGGCTGATATAAGATAGGCAAGATTCCCCAGTATTATTGTGAACCGCACCCCTTGGAGGTGTGGCAGGCCATGCTTGGGGACAAATTTCATTTGTAAGCAAAGGGCAGAGCATCCACGGGCTTTGGTAAGTACAGCTTAGTGGAGAAAAAGGCTGAAAAATAAGAATATAAATCCTGTGATACAGCAGTTTGAGAGTCTCAAACTCAGATTTAATTCCTGGAATGGATTTTGTTCCTGGAATGGGAAAGCAATCAGAAAATGCAAGAATCACAAAAGGAGCCATTAGCAGAGCTGAACAGTCACTGAAACCTTACATCTTAGGAACCCTAATGCCATCATGAACGCCACACTCCCAACTGGACATGTGGTAGTCTCTGCAAAAATCAGACCAAGAATTAATCAAGGCCACAAATGGCTTTCACCTTAAACAATGCTATGCATCAAAAGCAACACTAGGAACAGAGTTTTAGGAGTACAGGGCTCTTCTGCTTACACATCACTGATATGAGATGCAGCTATTTATCAAGAAGCCCAAATTCAAAACCAAACAGTGGAAGAACTTTTGCCCAAACAATAAGATATTGCATAGTCGTAGAAGCATAGGTTCCAAAAACTAGTTTGTTGGGGCTTGAAAATTGTAAATATTTTGGATTTTTTACCAGCTCCTTAGTTAAGAATGAACAGATAGCTCCAAAAGGTAGTAAACACCATCAACAAAATATTGCACAGAAAAGGTCTTATATACAGCCTACATCCATTCACACTTTTTCCTCTGAAAACTGAAATACCCTGGCTCCAAGTATTCTCACTTGAAAATAGAGAATTCAGATGGATTTATACGTCAATGGGGAGATGTATTCACCTTGGGTAAAGACAGAACTAAAAGAAATGTTTTATCAAGCAAACAAGGAAACTAGTAATATGGCTCATTTTAAAAGATGATTTCTAGACTCAGGGGAAAGAAAAGGTGCCCAGGAGCCTGCCAGGAGCGCAGCAGGGTGGCTGGGCAGTAGGGAGTAGAGCTCAGGTCTGCTGCCAGTTCAGTTGTGGTGTTAAGCCCGGCGGCCAGGTGAGCGATGTAAATACAAGCTACCCCCGTTCTCATCCTCCTCCAGATAGTGGAGTCTTTGGCTGCCCCACCTGTGGACTCTAGAGTACATAATTAAATTCCTGGCTATCCTAGACTTCAATGGGCAAACTATTCAATCTCTCTTCATAAGTCCAGGCTTAAGGAAATTCTACTTTGGTCTGTTCCTTCACGGTGGTGTAGAGGATGAACATATAAAAAAAACCAGCATCTTGTAGCCTTGATCCTAAAAGGGTTAAGAGCAAAATTTGTCCTCAATAACATCTCTTATGAATAGGACCTTCCATCAAAGCTCAGGGACAGGTTGTCAAAACAAATGCGTTTTTCAACAAATTGTTGTCAGATATGTTGGTATGTGAATAGTCGTTGCTGCTTCTGTTATACAGAAATTATAAAACTAGCTTATTTGAAGTTGCTGTAAGTTTTCCTTCTTCTTTGGAAGCGGTGATAACAGAATCTTTGCAGCAAGGCTCATAAGTACCTTTGTTTCATAGGCCTGCCTGGCACTTGTCTATGAGGCCCTGAACCTTGGCCTCTGTCAACAGCTTCTTCATTTCCTCGTGGCTCTCAGACAATGAGACTGCTCCATCATAAAGGCAGTTGAGTATCTTACCTAAGTGATTCCTGCATTGTTTATTTGCATTATAGAACATATTTCTTTTAGTGTCAAAGTATAATCTATATCTAACAGTGGATAGTATTTTTGCAAACTGTGCAAAAACAAACCCATCGATGAGTTCTTTAGTCTTAAATAACTAGGTAACTGGTGTTTTAGATGCTTTGTGTCGTGTAAAAATCCTTGGTGACTTGTTAAATGCATGTTTAAAATATTTTAATCACATCAGAAAAAAGTTGGTTGGTGTTTTTGTATGAATGGAGAACAGATTTTTTTGTTATTTTACACTATTTTAAATAGCAAAATATCTGACATGTTTTCAGAAGTAAATTAGATTTAAGTAATAAAGGAAGCTTATTGTTTAAGCTGTTTTCTCTTCTGTAAAGAGCTATAGTAATCTTTCCCCTCTTTATCTCACAGGCCACAATGAGATGAATATGTTTATTGTTTATTCTATGATTAGTCCCCAAAGCATTTGCTTTAATTATATAAAATAATTTTATATAATTAATTACATAAAATAAATTTATATAATTAATTACATAAAATTATAATTATAAAAGAAATATTTAACTGGACCATTAAAACAAGACCACATGATTTAAAGAAATGCTTCTTTCTATGTTAAATAAGGATGATTTCAGCAATTAAGCACAGGATTAGCTCTGAACTTCCTGAGAGCCAAAGAAACAAGAGAAACAATATGTATTGCATAATTTTTGCAAGCTGGTGAATTGAAGCATACCACTATTGGCTGGAGTAGATTTATTTCCTTTTGTAGTGGATTATACACATATCAATTAAATTAATGCAAAGTGTTTTGAGATGGCAAAATGTTTACAACTATGAAGTAGCATCAGATTCTATTAGAGAGAGAGACCCCAATTCCACTAAACCATTGCTGCTAAAAAAAGATGATCATTCAGTGAGAATAATGACAGTGGTGCTTGGTTTGCCAAGGAAACTCTATGTAATGAAGAAACAGCTTCTGGTTAAAAGGTGATTGAGTAAAGAAGACTTCTTCAAAACACATCATAACAGAAATAGTGGCTTAAGGGGCTTAAGGGGATTTTCCCCTGTTTGCTTGTGTTTTTCCTCAGTAATGAAGATAGAGTTAGCAAGGAAGGAGGTTATATTTGATTCCACCATTTTGACATGGGAATACTGCATTCAAGAGAAGTTATCACTTACATCATTTCATTGTTATATATTTATATCAATGAATCCACAACATCTAGTGAACATAACAATACTGTCTTCCTTTGAAACTAAAGAAAGCAATGTGTTTATGATATTGAGAATGTCATAAGCATTATTATAATAAGCACCAGCAGCCATCTCTTCAGCCATGTGGATGTCACTGAAGCATGATAAAATCATTTAGGAGGAAAGCCAGTCTGATTTACTAAATAGAGTCATGCAAATAGTGTTTCCTGAGAAACAAAATTTGATTCCATTTAAGAATATACAGTAGGTCAGCGTGGGCTACAAAACAAGGAGCTGTCTAAAGCAGTTCTCTAGGGAAGTGGGTTTAATGACCTAAATAATAACAAATGGTAATTAGCATACTAGCCATCTGTGAATAAATACATGCTTTTGAAGTGCTTAAGGGCACTAGAGCAGCCTGTTCACTTAACTAGTTTAAAGATTCCCTCCCAAAGCCTTGTTTGTACCACTAATTTACACTCTATACGGAAAAAGGAAGAATTTCAGATATAAAGATAACATGATTTTAGGCCACACATTTCACAGAGTAGATCCTAAATCTATGGATTACCATAATGGAAATAGGAAAATTTAAAAGAATGAAAAATAAAGCTGAATAATTTGGATTCCAAAGTAGAATATGGTTGTTCTCTGCAAACAGGTCCCTTGGAGCTTGTTGAGCTTTGTGGATAAGGAAATTACATGCAGTACATTTTATTTACTTGGGCATGGCAGTACCTAAGGGGGCACACATTTTCATATTTTCTCCTAATGTATTGAACTATATGCTTTGTAGCAGACCTCAGAGAGCTGGCAGAGTGGAAAGCCAAGGTTTGTTGTACAATCCTTTTTGTGACAGCAACACAGTGTGAAAAGACATCTGTGTTGACATTGCCAATTGTGTACTACATGATCAAACCCTTCATATTTAAGCTTACTCCCAGAAGACATAGATTTCTCTACACAATAAGTAGCCAGGTGCCCACAAATCCTGAGATCCTAAAAATTCTGGCCAAGTTGATTTAATTCTGTGGTCTCCTGTTGAAAACTGTGTTGATTCACATTCATGGCATGATGATGGGGGATTGGAGGAGGGGAGAGCATCGGGGTGAATAGGGCTTGATGTATTTGCTCTCCAATCAGTGTGCATAACAATTAGCATCTTATTATGGTGTTTGCTTTCTTCTCTTTTTGTACTGCATAATTTGGTACTTTATTATATCACCTCATGTTCTTTAGCTGCTTCATGTAGCATTCATTTGGAAGTCACTTCTCAGAAAAACTGAAAAAGAAAACTCTAGCCGAGAAGAGGAAGTTATCTACGGAAAACCCAAGTCCTCATTCACAGCTACTCATTCTAACTTTACACAAAAATCTCTCAAGTATGCTTTGTCTGTCTGTACCAGGTCAGAAGCAGCAAAATGGAAGAACCCATAATGTGTTACATAAGGTGAGTGGAAAAGGCATGTTGAGAGTAGCAAATAGTAACAGCTAACAGGGTAGGAAGAGATAAATAAGCTATACAACTTGGGTAGAAAAACTTTATAGGCAAACATTTTCTCAGGTCGCATTCTTAAGAAACTGATCCTTAAATAATGATTCAAGTGCAAGAAATTATGAAGAAAAGAGCAAGGAAAAGAGGAAGCAAAACAGAAAGGGTAAAAAACCAAGAAAAGGTGTAATTGCATGTAAAATTCCAGCCTCAGCCTCACTCCATGAGAAGCTACGTAGAATGCATTGCACCTCAGAGTTTGTCCTATCTCGAGGCCAAAGACCTTGGCTTTTTTGTTCCTTATTAGTCATTTACTGGTCGAGGGCCATGAGGGCTGGATGGCATAAGGGGGAATTATCCTGTGTTCCAGCAGACAGCACACAGAAGCAGGAGGATGGGCTCACAGCACCAGTAAAAGGGGGTCTGGTTAGGCCATCAATTACTTCCATCTCCATATGTCTGAGGCATTTAATGTCTCTACCAATCATTGAGGTCAAGAATTGTTCCTTATTCAATATCAAAAACAGAGGTCTATGTGCAATACAAATCATTTAGTTTCATAACGAGGAGCCTGAGTTAATTTAACTCAATAAATACTCACTCCTACTTTTGGCATCAAAATAACAAAGTAGGTACAGTCGAAAGACCATTGGATTCAGGAATTACAGGTTCAAGTCCTTCTCTACTGTCATTGGATACCTATATGATCTTGATGTCTGTCCTTGGTTCACTTTGTTGATATGAATGGCTTCTTTATACCCCAATTCAACAAATCCCATACATCCCTCTAAAAAAAAAAAAAAAAAAAAAAAAAAAAAAAAAAAAAACACCCACAATCAAGTGTCAAAGTGAGAGAGCAGTTGAAAAATCCAGAGTCTGACAAACAGAAAATACTAAATAAATATCAACTAAAAACAGTAACATAAATAGATTCAGCTAATATTACATTTGGCTGTTAATGACAAAGACCCTGATGTAGTAAAGGGCCATTTATCAAGAGCCTAATGTATTTTCAGACACAGTATGATATGTTTTCTTAAATTTCTGAGATTATCCATAAACATATCAAGTTGCAAGCTTATAATGTAGTCATTTTTTTCTAATAGTTTAACTATGTATACAATTAACGTGAGTGATTGTTATTTCGATTGTCTGTATACTTAAAATATGTCAGTACTTAGAGTTTATAATTTTCCAGAGAAGAGTAAATAAATCCAGTTAAGGTATACTTTATAAATGTTTTAGTTTTAGGGTTTCTTTTTTCATTTAAAAATTTGGGGGTGGGTTCTAGGGGGTTGTGTAGAAAAAACCTTCCTTTTCTAATGTATTTGTCAGCATTTTTAGAAAGATCCATATTTAGATTTTTGAAGGCAATCCTGTATCTGCATACAGACAGCTGAAATGACAATTTTAAAACAACAAACCCTAATCCCTAGTGACTGTACATCTGTGTCACGAAACAATCACATAATCTGGCATGATTAAAAGGTTTGCTGATCAGAGCTCTACAGCTGAGAGCCAAATACGGCAAAGTATGATCTAGTTTTCTCCTTCACAAATGCAAATAAAGACTGGCACACAGACCAGAGAAAGCAGTTGTTCTTACACAATTTAGTTCCATACAATTTTGGTAGAAGAAAACGTCCAGTAGCAATAATTTCTTTGAAAACTCAAGTTTTCAGGCACACACCATTAAGCCAAAGTTTCCGATTTTATAAATATGTGCTCAAAATGAAAACACAGCATGTCATGTTTTACGTAACCTGGAAAGACTTTAAACACCGTTATCCTCTACATCAAGTTAATAATGAAAGTCTACGTGAAATTAGAAAAAAAATGATGACTAGTATTTTAAGTAACCATTCAATAATAATACTGATGATGTAAAGATATTTGCCTGCTTGTAAATATTTTCCAGAAAGTAATACTGTCTTTGTCTTTGTCTCCATAGTATCTAGCCCTAGTCCCTGGCCCACAATTAGCATTCATTCAAGAATTTTAGTTGAATGGATGAATGTTGTTTGAATGGATAAAGAAATACACAAACATGAAATGATTGTCAAGAAAATAATTCTAGGAATCATAGCAACTTCTGGTCTAATGTCTATAGAATATTAGAAGTTGCAACCACATTAATATAAATATTCCACTGGATCAAGGAGGAAATATATTTTAGCATGGCAATTATTTTTTAAAGATACAATTCATATTGTCATATATACCTGATTATAAATCTTGCATTCCCTTCCACAACTGTCTCCTCTGGGAAAAATGAAAAAGCAAAACACACTAAGGATGGAATTCTGATGTCATAAGATTGACTTCACTAACCCAGATATTTTCTTACCTGCTGCAGATATGGCAGTGATTTTGGATCAGGCTCAGACAACACAGGATACTGTTATTTGAATTTGTTCTTTGGCACAGCTCCTGGTATTTCTGATGTATCCCAGCAATGTTCCCAATAGCAAAGCTGAAAAGTCCTGCTGTCTGTATTTTTATTGAGATGCTGACTATAATAGAGACTGTTTGGTTAGAATCACCTGCACCTACTAAGGCTTTGGGTTTGAATTCTTTCTTCTTTCTATTTTTCTCCACTTGCTCCTTTTACTCTATTTAATCTTTTTTTTTTTTTCTTGAATTTCATCCTTGGAGTTTTCATCCTGAAGATTTCCATTTCTGAATATTAAACCATGCAAGTTCTGTACGGTCTTTTCCAATATGACTTTCTATAAGTAACTAACTAAATTCCAAGTGGCAGAACAGACTGCTTAACAAAGTGACACATATTCATTCTGGTCACTGCAAAGCTCAACTGTTCCAAATGTATGCTTAGGCACTACAATGTTGCGGGGGGGGGGGAACCAAATAAGTAAAGGAGGCACTGAAAGACACACCCCCGTAATCCTGAAATTCAAAAGCACCTTCTAAATTAACTGTGCCCCAACAACTGAGTTTCTTATGAGTTAAGGAAACCTAATCTTTGTTCTTCATAGGAGCTCCAGTTCAATTTGGATTATCTTTCAGGGAGATAAATCTCCTGAGGAAGGTCCAAATGACATTTTATTTTAAATTAAGATTAGAAACAATGACATGTTATACTCCTAATCATGTGTTTTTCAATAGATAATTATAAAGGGCACCATGGTTTTAACATTTAGCTTATTTTCAGAAGACTGAAAAGGGTAGGAAGCATTTTTATTTAACAATGGTAGCACTTAGAGACAAAGAATTTTATCTGAAATCTAGTATCACTGACTGTTGTAATTTTTGCTAAAACATTAATCTGCAGTGAGCATTCATGGAGAATTATTTCTTTGAAACAAGCATCTCTGAAATCCTCAAATGCATCTAGTTTGATAATACTGTATTTATATACATGTCTGTCATTCACAATTCTAATGAACCAACAGGTGTATGTATATACAAAGAGACATAATATGCAAGAATGAGAGAAATTTATTATTTGTCAGGTATAAGTAATGTCAGCTATCACTTGAACACTTTACATGTGCCAGATACTGTACTAAGTGTTTTTATACACACGTAGGTAATCACAACTTTCATCTCCATTCTATATATGAGGGAACTGAGATGTGGATATGCTATGTGGTGGAATTAGGGATTCAAACTGAGGGATGCCTGAATCCGAAAACATATTTTTAAGTCACTAAACTTGCACTGTACAATATGATAGCTACCCACTACACAAGGCTGTTGAGGAATTGAAATGTGGCTAGCACATATTGACATGAGCTGTAAGTATAAAATGCACACTGGATTTCAAGCATTAGTATAAAAATAAGAAATATATAATACATATTTTTTTTTTACAGATTACGTGTTGAAATGATATTTTGTCTATACTGGTTTAAAGAAAATATATTATTTAAATTACTTTCACCTGCTTCTTTTTTCTTTTCAGTGGGGTTACTAGCAATCATAAATTGATTGACATGTACGCAGTGCTATGTTTAAAACAGATAACCAACAAGAACCTACTGTAAAAAAATTAATTAATTTAAAAATAAATAAATTACATATGGAGTTCTCATTTGTGGCTTCACTATATTTCTACTGGATCATGTTGCACTAAACTACAGTATATAGGCTCCATTTTTCTTTGACAAATTAGGGAAAGACTCAACACTGTTAACATCCTGCTTAGTGGGCCTTTACCTCTTACTCATTTTTGCATCTCTTTCATGGCAGAATTTATTTCTTCACTTTAATGTAGTTATTTATATTGTATAATATAAATCAAAGGTCCCAGAAGTCAGGCTCTGAGTTTCATCCTACAGTACCAAGGAAAAGGGAAAGGAGCTTTAATGTGAATAACAATCTTTTAGGCTTGATAGCCCTGTCAGCCTCCCCTCCTCATAGGCTGTTCTCTCATCACTTAGAATGGAACCAGGAATGCCCTCATCAGGATTGCTCCGGGGTGGACAAACTACAGCTTGCAGCCAAATCCAACACACCATCTCTTCTTACAAATGATTTTTTATCTAAACAGTCACACATATTCATTTAGGTACTGTTGAGTAGTTCTTCCAGAGACATTTGACCCTCAAATCCTAAAATATTTACTACCTGGACCTTTATAGAAAACACTTGCCAGTCCTGAAGTAGCTGATGCCACCATTTAGAGCTGATCCCTTCCTTCAGCAACTTTACATCTTAGGGAAAAAACACACTAGAATTACATTACAATCTGATGAAATAAGAAACCCTTTTAAAGCTATTTGAAACTCGAATTTGTTTCACATTGTGTTTCAAGGATGCTTACATTTTAATAATCACTTCTAGAATAAGAACCCTGGAATCCTTACAAGACTTTGTGATTATCTCTCTGTTAAGATATTGGGGCTGAGAATAAATTTTGTTATGTCCTCTATCCTGACACCAGCTGAGGCCTAGAAAGTTCAGGATTTCAAGACTTAAAATGGGCATGTCCTAAATAGCTGCTGTAATACTTCCAAGAACAAAGAATTCACTCTGGAGAAAATGAAGGATGCTTACGTTCTGGGGAGTGAGCTCTTTAAAGCCACTTTGCTATAGAACAAAGGGTAAAGAAATCAATAGAGATATAATATCATTACTAATGTGACCTGTAAATACAAGGCTTTTTGCATTTTTTATTTTATTTTGCACCAACTGGGTCATTTGAACGTCATAGTTAATGAGGGAAATTTTCATTTTATTTAATTAAGCACATTTGTTTGTGTTGATATAATCAATTGACCTCGATTTTCCTAGATGTGGCAGACCAGGTAAAATTAAAGCTATTCTTAAACAAGGCTTACTTTGCACGGAGGCTAGCGAGAAAGGATAAAGAAACATTTACTCCTTACTGATGCTTCCACAACTAGCTATCATCAATGTTTCAAATATCATCTTTAGAGTGAACACCACTGTGACAAGTACTATGCATACACTTATGTAAAAGTGAGCCATAAAACAAGGAAACAGGATAGGAGGATTATAGAAACTTTCAAAGATTTTCATAAAATTGTGCAATGAAATATTTTTTTCTGAGAAGCGTTTTTGAACAAAATATGAATTGAGGTATTTTCTACAAACATATTTGCACTCCATTATTAGAGGCTGCTTATTTGCTCCAAAGGAGAACTAGAACACACTTAGGGGATATCAATTTTAAAATCCAATGAAGGCACTGAAATAGTTGAAGGAAACGTCTACTGAAATACCTGTCTTGGTAAATAAAAAATATATTTTTTTATTCTGAGAATCTAAGGAACTATATTATTTAAACAATGGTTTTCAAATTTAGCTAAGCACAAAATGACCAATTTGTGGGCTTCCCTGGTGACGCAGTGATTGAGAGTCCGCCTGCCGATGCAGGGGACACGGGTTCGTGCCCCGGTCTGGGAAGATCCCACATGCCGCGGAGCGGCTGGGCCCATGAGCCATGGCCGCTGAGCCTGCGCGTCCGGAGCCTGTGCTCCGCAATGGGAAAGGCCACAACAGTGAGAGGCCCGCGTACCGCAAAAAAAAAAAAGACCAATTCGTGTAAAAAGAAAAATATTAAACTTTTATTTAAAAGCAAGAACATTATTAAGCTTTACTAATATTGAAGCATTAATTGATACTGACTGACACTTTGCTTCATTCCTACAGGTCACTTACCAGAAGAGGTTTTCATGAAGAAAAACTGAGAGTTGTACAATGTAGAGATGTTACCAGTGGTATCCTCATTCATACATTTGCCTTATCATATTGTAATACGTTGGAGTTTATATGCAATTCATAAATTTGTTTTCTTAGTCTGAGTATTTACAGAGGCCACAGTGTATTTCTCAACTGCAAATGATAAAAATAAAACTCAAACTACCCTGAGTAAAATGGCAGACTTCATTTGCTCAGTAACTGGGAAATTTAAGGATGAAACTGGCTTGACTCCAATGTATGCCATAAGACTCTCAATCTCTGTCTCTACATTTTCATGCTCTGCTTGTCACTATTAGTCTCTTTAAATCACCCTTATTCTCTTGTGCTATAGACAAACTTTCTTCACACAATCAGAAAGATGCCCACTGGCCAACCAACCCTGTACCTTATAGCTACCAATTTTAAAGAGAAAGAGCAACAAGTTCCCACCTTCCATGTGTCAAATCTAATGGAAGGCACTTACTGACTTTAATTTGGTTAAAATAAATGGTGCTGCCCACGAAACTCAGAATATATGAAAATAAAACACCCCAGTAGCATTTCAGCATGTATGTCAAAAATCATGATGTAAAAAGAGAAAAAAAATCCAAATGAAAAAGTTTTGCATATATTTATTCAGTCAATAATCTAAGCTGCACACACACAAAATTTGGAATTTGGTAATGGGGATTTACATGCATAAACTACTGAATTGATACTGTTTTCATTAATTACAGTTTTTAATGGCATTCTATAGAAAGAAAGAAAAATGTAGCACTATCTTTCAGATATTCTCATGAGTTCTATGGATTGATTGGGGATATTCCAACACAGGAACTGTTTTCACGAAATTATTTTTTAAGATGATTTATTAAGAATATACTGACATGGATTTTCTGTATGTTTCTTTTTAATTATGAATCTTTCATTAAGTATTTTTTCTTTCTGGAATGGAAATTGTTTTCTGGAAAAAAATAAAGAGTTGGAATTTAAAATATATTTTAGAAAATTTCTATAGTCCCTTCCAACTATTAACACTCCAGGATTCTATACTTTTCCTCTCTTCTGTCTCCCATAATCCTGGTGATGCTTTAAAGATTTAGTGTTTCAGACTAGTTGCATTCCTAAGATCATTCTTCTAATGTAGAGTAAGGAAATAACTCCTCAGGTTAAAATTTTAAACCAGTAAATACAAATCACGTTCTATCTTTCTAAAATCCCCTGGAGAGTCTTCACTGCATGCATTTACACAGGTATTATGTGAGTAAACAGCAGAAGATTCCACTTTTTAAAATATCTGAATTGAGAACCAAGATTTTTGAAATTTAATAGGTTCTTTTGGTCCACGTGAATGTCTAATACTTTGTTAAGCTGCTTCCTATACGTGAAAAGCATTAAGAGAGAGTACATCCTATCAGTTCTTACCTCAAGGAAAATTTTTTTTCTTTCTTTCTTTTTTTGCTTTATTTATTTATTTTTTGTTGTTGCTGTTTTTGCTGTTGTGTGGGGGGTATTTTTCCTTTATTTTTATTGTTTGAGATTATGAATGCTAATGACTAAATTTATAATGGTAATCACTTCACAATATATGTAAGTCAAACAATTGTGCTGTACACCTTAAGCTTATGCAGTGATTAATGTCAACTATATCTCAATAAAACTGGAACAAAAAGATCTAGTATTATTGTCAGACAGGTCTTTCTAAAAATGAAACAACTATCAAGTTTGGTTAGGATTCTCTAAGCTAAAACAAAACAAATTGTATCATTGTATCATTTTAACTGGTGAGAAGCATATTTCATAGACAGCTTTTCTTTCAAACCATGGGTGAAATCAATATTTATTTGAATCATTACTTGCTTTTAAAAATGGAAGAAGCTATAAGAACTTAGATATTAGGTATATTCAGTTTATAAAGTATGCTATTTAATTCACATGCACATTCCTTTCTTTAAAACAGTGGGAAATGTAATTTTTTTTGTACCATATTTTCTTTTTTTTGGGGGGGGGTGGATTTTACTAAAGCATTTGGCCAGGAATATATTATTAAAATAGCTATAATTAGCTTTGATGCTATTTCAAAATTCAAGACAATCACATATGTCTTTAAATCCAAAATATTATTTTTTACTTTTATGAAATGTAAAACATGTAAAATAGCCATCCAAAGACAAATTTGAAAATCGAGATTGATTAAAGAGATATTTTTTACCAAATTATAAAAAATATTAGGTGAAAATAAAAGATAATGCTTATTTTAGGAACTTTTGTTGGGAATGTCCTTTCTAGGGAGATGTAAAACACAGAATTATAAAGGTCTGAAACATTTGATAATATGATTGAGGAATAATACACCTTAAACAATGTTCCAAGATGTGTGACAACTGGAGAAGTTTTTCAGTTCAGCAAATGTGTTAAATAATATATAAAGTGTTCATATGAATCAATAATACAAAACTAAACATCCTTAAGACTCCTCAGTTGAAAAAAAAGTATATAGGTAGGCAATTTATCAAAGCAGAAATACAAATAGCCAATAAACATTTGAAAAGTTATTGCATCACCTTTTATGTCAGAAAAATTTTAACAAAAGCAATGACATACCATTTTCACACTAGATTGAAATGATAAGACAGATGGTACATAGTGCTGGAGAGGGCATAAGATAATGAACAATCTCATACACTGATTATGTAAGTTTATATTGGGACAGCCTTTGAGGAGCAACACGATCTGTCAAAATATCAGATATACATGTTTTCAACCAATTATTTTTTCCTTGCAGAGCTTTATCTTAAAAAATACTTGCATACATGTGTTTCTCATGACACACTTTAAAATGAGCAAACCAAAAAACCCCACAAAAACCTGGGAAAATGCCATAAGTAATTTTAAAGTTATTTATAAGTCATACCATACTTTATGTAGAATGACTTTAGATAAGTATGGTATGTCCACACTGGAGAACATATAGCAGCTATGAATGATTAATATTGTCTAACTCAACATAGAAAGATGTATTTTGATATACGGTTACATGAAAACAGCAAAATGTAGAACAATATATTATAAAATAGTGTTCTTGAAATTAACCATATAAAACAACCACCACTCCTATAACTATCTTTAGATTTTTTTTTAAAGGCCTGAAAGGATATGCACAGAAGTAACAATAATGGCTACACCGGGGGAGGGAGAGGCTGAGGTCGAGAAGAAACTTTCATTTATGTCACATGATTCTCCAATAGCTTGAATTTTAAACAATAAACATGTTTTACTTTTGAAATAAAAGAGTATTTGCAAAGTTTTTATAAAATAATGGTGTAATTCATTGCTAATTATAATCACATGTGCTTTTAAAATATGAATAGTCAAGAATAGAAGTCATAAATGAAGGCAGGAATACTGCTTTCTCAGGTCAGTATCTCAATGTAGAACTAGTTCCCTTTGTTTTGAAACACTGACAGCAACATATTTCCCTTTCTCTAATTATCATAGGCACATATAAAATTGTAGAAGATAGTAGAGAGTGATAAAGCTATATGTATGAACTCTTAAATGGGTTGGTCTATTAATCATTTCCCCAAATCTTGAATAACTTTTAATCTTTTTTATAGATGGCAGATCTCTAACATTCTTTCTCAACCATGTTCTAGTATCATAAAATAATATTAAGATAAACATACATGGCCCAATTACACATCTAAAGCCAGATACAGAGTAAATATCAGAGAAAATGGGCTAGTAAAACTATTTTAGGTATCTGCTATGATGCCAACTACAGAGCTGCCTGACATAACAGGAATAAATTCTAACACTGTTAGGTGTGATCAAGGATTCTTTGAGGGAAAATTCTATTCCTTTTGCTCTCAAATTAATTACCAGATGAAAGTCAAAGTATCTTTAAAAGGAACTAGGCTATTTACTTTAAATTAGAGCTAAGGGACTATACACAAATACTTATGGTAGAGGCAACATTAAATTTCCATTAAAATGCAATCTATTGAGATATCAATATCCATGTTGACATCTATCTATATTTATAGCTATGCCTATCTAGATAAATATTATATAATATATACTATATACATGTATATTTTATAATATTATATATCTATCTCTCTACCTAATTAGTTTTCTATTGCTATAATAAATTGCCACAAATTTAGTGACTTAAACAATGCAAATTTACTATACAGTTCTGTAGGTCAGAAGTCTGACACAGGTCTCACTGGTATAAAATTAAAGTGGCAACAGTGCTGTATTCCTTTCTGGTATCTCTAGAGGATAATCTGTTTCCATGCTTTTTGAGCTCCTAGAGGCCACCGACATTCCTTGGCTTGTGGGCCCTTTCTTCTTCCTTCAAAGCCAACCATATCATAATTCCTATGCCTCTTGTTCAAGCCTCAAATTTTCCTCTGACTGCAACCAGGAAAGGTGTGTCAAGCCTTAACCCATCTCTAGTGGGATGAGGGGTTATTGAGTTGATGACTGATGGGAAGATAGAGAGGAATTGACCCATATAAGGGGGTAAGGCTGGGAGGGGTATAGAAAGTCAACTTTATAAAATCCACAGTACTGCCGAGGACAGGTACTATTTGTTAGTCTGCATGGCATAAATAAGACTACTTCAACGAAGTAAATTATTTATCAAAATCAGGATCTGTACACTTGTTCTATAAAGGATCAGATAGTAAACATTTTAGGCTTCTGGGCAAGACAGTCTGTCCCAGCTGCTTAGCACTGTCAGTTAAACCTGCATGCAGCCATAGACAATAAGTAGATGAAAGGGCATGGTGGAGTTCTAGTGGACACAGTGGACACTCATGGACACTCAAAGTTGAATTCCACATCATGTCTACATGCCAAAATATTATTATCCTTTTAGTTTTTTCATGATTTATAAATATAAAATTCATTCTTAGCTCATGGGCTATTCAAAAAGGGCAGTGGACCAGTTTTGGTCTATAGGCTGTAGTTCACTTATGCTGGACTAGATTACTTACAGTGAATAGAAGTGCTTTTCTTAGCCATTATTTCAGATTTCTAAGGTATGGTCAAAGAGACTATATGATGTCTTGAAAGCCTGAAAGTCTTGATAATTATTATATTCTTCAAAACACTGTATCAGAAGTTATTTACCTTTTGGATGGAAACAAGTACAAGAATGTCAATAAAATCATTTTTATCACAGATTATAGAAATGAAAGCCAATATCTATGTTTTCTTGGCAAAATAAATATGGACTGATTATGTATGTCTAAATCAGAAAGCCTTTCTTTAGTGAAAATTACGGTTAACATCAAAGGTCAAAAGTCATACATTTATTGAAACTATAATGTCTTTTTAAAGAAAATTTCCTTATTACAGAAAAACATAAATGAACACAAAATCTGCCTATGGTGCTTCTGAACAAGAGAAGTAGGTAAGAACTTTTCACCTTATTCCAATAACACCCCTTCCTCCAGTATTTGCCAAAGAGGAGGTCATGAGTGAATGAAAATCTAATGAATATCCATGAATTCAGATGTGCCCATGAAAGGTTACTTCCAGGATTAAATGTGTAAGCTTTAAAGATGCAGCTAGATCCCATTTGGTATGCAGGCAGAGGCATGTGCCAGGGAATCTGGGCTATCACTGTTAATGTAAACTAATTTGTACCTTAAGTCTGTTAGGCTTGTGGAAATCAGGATATGATAGAGATACACAGGACATAGTAAAGACTTGGCCATTGGGAGTGATTTACTTTTCATATTATAATGCTAACCTAGTTAATTTGCTGGGCACAGATTTTAACAGTGAAGCCAGGGATTTAACTCAGCTGGGGTCAACCCTAACTTCACCTGCAAAAATTGTAGACACAAAAGGACTGGGCTAACTTGCTTCCTGTGTTCAAGGTTACAGCAGCTTCTAGCAACCTCCAACCCTATAGGCTCCTCACACAGTTCATTCAATACTGAATAAACATGACTCTAAGTGCTATCAATCAGGAGTTTGCCTTTCATCTTCTTTGTGCAGGAAGGGAGAAATTAAGGAAGCAAATTTTAATTCTTTATGTACCCTGCATGGGGGAACCAATTTTCCAGCTGATAGAAGGCAGAAAAGAGGAAAGATGGAAGTGTGAGAGAAAATTAGGGATGCTCATCTGAGAATATCTCAGTAATTTGATTTTGCTATTTTTTAGAATTGCCATGGATATTTAATGCTATGTACACTGTGTGTATTCACTTAGTATGTTAGAGATGATTTAAATGCTGCATCTCAGCATCATGAGAAACCAGGACCTAAAGGACTAAACCAAGACCTCTTATCTCTATGCAAGTACAATAAACAGATCTCAGGTTCATAATTCAAAGTACCTGATCATTATATCATAGTGTAAAAAGGACTGAAATGTAGGCTCCATGAGGGCAGCAACCCTATTTTCCTTCATAATTATTTCCCCCTCAGTGGTCTGCCCATTGCCTGACATGAAGTAGGTACTCAACATTTTCTGAATAAATGATAAATCATTGAATCTATAGTATACAAAAACTATTGCCAATTATTTTAAAAATCCCATATACAAAAGCAAAGTATACTAGCAACTGATTTACAAAAGACAAAAAAATGGCTAATAAAAACAAATGAACTAACGCCAACATGTTTTGCCTACAGGATTGGTATTCTTAAAATACTGACAATTGCCCAGTATTGGTGAAGATGTAAGAAAACACATTCATTGGGAATGTGTTTTCAACATTTTTGGAAGAATAAATCGCTAAAACTTTTCTGGAGGGCATTTTTACCAAGGCACCAAAATGTAAATGAAAATGAAAAAAAAAAAAAAAAAAAGACCATTTCACTAACCAATATGGATGGATCTTGGAAATATGTTCAACAACAACAACAAAAGCAAACAGAAAAGAACACATATTGTATGACTCCATTCACATAAAGTTCAAAAACAGGTAAAACTCAAACACTTTAGAGGAGAGCTAACACCTATCCTTCTCAAACTCTTCCAAAAGACAGCAGAGGGAGGAACACTCCCAAACTCATTCTATGAGGCCACCATCACCCTGATACCAAAACCAGACAAAGACATCACAAAGAAAGAAAACTACAGACCAATATCACTGATGAACATAGATGCAAAAATCCTCAACAAAATACTGGCAAACAGAATCCAACAGCACATTAAAAGGATCATACACCATGATCAGGTGGCGGTTATTCCAGGAATTCAAGAATTCTTCAATATATGCAAATCAATCAACGTGATACACCATACCAACAAACTGAAGGAGAAAAAACATATAATCATCTCAATAGATGCAGAGAAAGCTTTTGACAAAATTCCACACCCATTTATGACAAAAACCCTGCAGAAAGTAGGCATAGAGGGAACTAACCTCAACATAATAAAGGCCATATATGACAAACCCACAGCCAACAACATCCTCAATGGTGAAAAACTGAAACCATTTCCACTAAGATCAGGAACAAGACAAGGTTGCCCACTCTCACCACTGTTACTCAACATAATTTTGGAAGTTTTAGCCACATCAATCAGAGAAGAAAAAGAAATAAAAGAAAGACAAATCGGAAAAGAAGAAGTAAAGCTGTGACTGTTTGCAGATGACATGATACTATACATAGAGAATCCTAAAGATGCTACCAGAGAACTACTAGAGCTAATCAATGAATTTGGTAAAGTAGCAGGTTACAAAATTAATGTACAGCAATCTCTAGCATTCTTATACACAAATGATGAAAAATCTGAAAGTGAAATTAAGAAAACACTCCCATTGGGCTTCTCTGGTGGCGCAGTGGTTGAGAGTGTGCCAGCCGATGCAGGGGATGTGGGTTCGTACCCCAGTCCGAGAGGATCCCACATGCCGCGGAGCAGCTGGGCCCATGGGCCATGGCCGCTGGGCCTGTGCGTTGGGAGCCTGTGCTCCATGGCAGGAGAGGCCACAGCAGTGGGAGGTCTGCATGCCACAAAAAAAAAAGAAAGAAAAAAGAAAACACTCCCATTTACCATTGCAACAAAAAGAGTAAAATATCTAGGAATAAACCTACCTAAGAAGACAAAAGACCTGTATGCAGAAAACTATAAGACACTGATGAAAGAAATTAAAGATGATACAAATAGATGGAGAGATATACCATGATCTTGGATTGGAAGAATCAACATTGTGAAAATGACTACTGCCCAAAGCAATCTACAGTTTCAATGCAATCCCTATCAAACTACCACTGGCATTTTTTACAGAACTAGAAAAAAAAACTTTACAAGTTATATGGAAACACAAAAGACACCGAATAGCCAAAGCAATCTTGAGAACGAAAAATGGAGCTGGAGGAATCAGGCTCCCTGACTTCAGACTATACTATAAAGCTACAGTAATCAAGACAGTGTGGTAATGGCACAAAAACAGAAATATAGATCAATGGAACAGGATAGAAAGCCCAGAGATAAACAAACATACATATGGTCACCTTATCTTTGATAAAGGAGGTAAGAATATACAGTGGAGAAAAGACAGCCTCTTCAATAAGTGGTGCTGGGAAAACTGGACAGGTACATGTAAAAGAATGAAATTACAACACACCCTGACACCATACACAAAAATAAACTCAAAATGGATTAAGGACCTAAATGTAAGGCCAGACACTATCAAACTCTTAGAGGAAAACATAGGCAGAACACTCTATGACATAAATCACAGCAAGATCCTTTTTGACCCACCTCCTAGAGAAATGGACATAAAAATAAACAAATGGGACCTAATGAAACTTAAAAGCTTTCGCACAGCAAAGGATACCATAAACAAGACCAAAAGACAACCCTCAGAATGGGAGAAAATAGTTGCAAATGAAGCAACTGACAAAGGATTAATATCCAAAATTTACTAGCAACTCATGAAGCTCAATAACAAAAACAAACAACCCAATCCAAAAATGGGCAGAAGACCTAAACAGACATTTCTCCAAAGAAGACATACAGATTGCCAACAAACACATGAAAGAATGCTCAACATCATTAATCATTAGAGAAATGCAAATCAAAACTACAATGGGATATCATCTCACACTGGTCAGAATGGCCATCATCAAAAACTCTAGAAACAATAAATACTGGAGAGGGTATGGATAAAAGGGATCACTTTTGCACTGTTGGTGTGAATGTAAATTGATACAGCCACTATGAAGAACAGTACGGAGGTTCCTTAAAAAACTTAAAATAGAACTACCATATGACCCAGCAATCCCACTACTGGGCATAAACCCTGAGAAAACCATAATTCAAAAAGAATCACGTACCAAAATGTTCATTGCAGCTCTATTCACAATAGCCAGGACATGGAAGCAACCTAAGTGTCCATCAACAGACGAATAGATAAAGAAGATGTGGCACATATATACAATGGAATATTACTGAACCATTAAAAGAAAGAAATTGAGTTACCTGTAGTGAGGTGGATGGACCTGGAGTCTGTCATATAGAGTAAAGTAAGTCAGAAGGAGAAAAACAAATACCATATGGTAACACATATATATGGAATCTAAGAAAAAAAATGTCATGAAGAGCCTAGGGGTAGAATGGGAATAAACACAGACCTACTAGAGCATGGACTTGAGGATATGGGGAGGGGGAAGGGTAAGATGTGATGAAGTGAGAGAGTGGCATGGACATATATACACTACCAAACATAGGGTGGATAGCTAGTGGGAAGAAGCCGCATTGCACAAGATCAGCTCGGTGCTTTGTGACTACCTAGAGGGGTGGGATAGGGAGGGTGGGAGGGAGGGAGACGCAAGATGGAAGAGATATGGGAACATATGTGTATGTATAACTGATTCACTTTGTTGTAAAGCAGAAACTAACACACCATTGTAAAGCAATTATACTCCAATAAAGATGTTAAAAAAAAAACAGGTAAAACTATTGTATGGTGTTAGGAGTCCGGCTAGAAGTTTCACTTGGGGAGAGGGGATTAATAATTGAGAAGGTGTATGAGAAGGGCTACTGGTGTGCTAATAATGTTTTATTTCTTGATTAGGTTGTGCTTATATGGTGTGGCCAATTTGTTAAAGCTGTATACTCATGATCTTTTACTTTTCTATGTGCATGTGACTCCTCAAAAAACTTTCTCTTCAAAAAAAAATGCTTATAAAGATTTCTCCACAACTGGCTAAAACAAACAGTGCACATAAAATTATAGTCTTGTAATCACTGAAATAGTATATGGTTTCTAAAAAGTGGATAATAAGCAGAGGTTGTGTACTTGTGCATGTGTGTATAAACACACGCACATGCAACATATTCGCAATAGATCCCCACTCAATGTCAGTACCTTTGGCCTTGAGCTATATCTGACCCACATCGGCTATTAGGAAGACAGATTGAAGTGACGTGTCTCAAGGTGACAGAAGATGGTTGAGGCCATCACTTTACAGAGACCCTTGAGTCATCAGCCAACAGAACTGCCACAACGCATTACTGAAACTGCAAGGCATCCCTGCAAGTCGGAGCCATGTGTATGAGAGTGCATAGTAATGAAGTCCCTCTGGTCATAAACACCCTTTGCATATATAGAAATGTACCTCTCTGCCCTGATAATCGGCCCTAAATGAAAACAAACAGAACTGGAAGCACATGCATTGCTTCTAGCTGTGTGGACGTTGCCAATCATCTGGACTGGACAGTCCAACAGTCTGTCATCTCGTCCAGAAATAAAGAATAAAACTAAGGATCAAATCACTTTTGCTTACATTATTTTTTCCCATTTAGTGGAATTTCTGGAGTTTTATTAACTGTACACATCTTGAACTTCTTATATTCTTAGTTTTCTTTTTCAGAATCAGATCCAAAAGCCACTTTCACCACTTAACTAGGAACACAAACCAGGCCAGTCTTGCCATATATTGATTTTTTTCTACAATTGTGACAATTTTCCACTTAAGAGACAATTTCCATTAATTATTGTATGGGAACTTGAAATCTATGAGCCTCCTATTTTCTGTGTTAGTAGTAAATTGGTCATGGCATGAATATTAAGTGAAAAGTAAGTCCCTGTAATTATGAAAGATAGAAATACAGAATTTCACTAATAACATATTAAGTGTCCTTTTACAATTCTGTTAAAGACAGAAATAAAGTGGTTAGTTTCAAATAACAGCATACAAATATACAAAACTACAAAATGATAATAGCATCCAAAAGCCCTGTTTACCAATCTGTCTTTCTACTTTTCCCACTAGTTTATTCTAAAGCATAGTTCTAAGTAATTATTCCTGAAATTATTTATAATCCATAAGCTATGCATATATGTTCTCACCAATAAAGTTCCTCCCTCTATTTTGACCCTGAAAGGAGAAACTCATTTCTGTTTTCATCTTTATATTTTTTTCATTTCCATAATTACAGCCTTACATAAAACTTTGATTAGAACAAGGTTTGTAATTTAATGGGACAATTGCATTTCATATTAACTAAGGTTGGATAAGATGAAAAATCTACTTGTCCTTTTTTCCCCTTATACTCTTGTAATTGTTTCTTGGATTGTGTTCTTCACAAGTGAAAAAAATGTGGTATAACATATTCATTTATGAAGATTTCTCTAATAATGAAATAAAGATATCATTGAAGTTGAAGTCTTTCCCAAGTAAAATGGGATGATCATTGAGTTAATAAATCTTCCAGAACTGGGAACGTTCAGGAGATTGATGTTAGTGGTGATCTAGTAGTATAAGAACTCAGATTTTGGTATCAGATTTTAAAAAGGCTTTAAATCCTAGGGAAGGCATGAGTGACTTTGAGCAAGTCAGTCATTCCCAAGTTGAACTAAAACAGAACTCTTCTTCCCTCATTCCCAATCTGGTCCTTCTCGAGTCTTCCCCATGTCAATCAGGTGCGTGTGCTGGGGGGCACAGCCACCCACCCAGTAATCAAGTCAAAAATCTAAGAGTTACCCTTGATTTTTTTCTATCCCTCCTCACACAATCACTAGCATCCTCAAATACGTCTTCCTCTCTCCCCTTTTTACCATTTTTTATATGTGAATATTTTTTAATTAAGGGTTTACCATTATCAGAATGCACTCCAAATAGTAAATCAAGATACATAATACATTTTAATCAACTAAATCTAGGATTGCCTAATGAACTGTAATTTATTAAACATACTGTGTCCTCGTAAATAACCCTTTTTACCATTATTATCCACACTCAAACTACCATCATACATTGTTTGGATCATTGCAAATACCTCCTAATTTTCTCCATACAATTCATTCTTTACACAGCATCCAGTGTTCTTTTTAAAAATTAAATCAAGCCATTTACTCCCTTGCTCATAACTCTAATGATTCCCTGTCACAAGTCGAATATCCAAATCCCTTAACTAGGCTTACAAAGCTCTACATGATCTCATCCTACTTATATCTTCAATTTCTACCAACAACAGTCTCCTCCTTGCCTATTATGATCCAGGCTCTTTAGTTCTGTCTATAATGCTCTTCCTCCTTTTTGTCCCTCAGATCTCAGCTTAAATGTAACCTTTTCCTTGACCACTCCAAGGGGACATTGAGTTACTGAAAGCCATATCACCCTATATTATTTTTCTGGTTTTTTTCTACTTCTATACTTCTCTACTTAACCCATAAAATGTGTTCCTTAAATATCTGTTGAATAAATGAAAGAACTTAAGAAAAGCGATTTGTTACTATAAAGCGCAGATAATTCTACCCACCTGTCAGGGTTGAAACAAATTAAATGGGACAAGATATATACCGTGTTTAGCACAAAGCTTGGAGCAAAATAAGACTTCATAAATGATAGCTATCGGTACCGTTTTTGTTAAAATAGGGATTACAGGGGCTTCCCTGGTGGCGCAGTGGGTGAGAGTCCGCCTGCTGATGCGAACTCGGTCCGGGAGGATCCCACATGCTGCGAAGCGGCTGGGCCCCTGAGCCATGGCCACTGAGCCTGCGCGTCCGGAGCCTGTGCTCCGCAAAGGGAGAGGCCACAGCAGTGAGAGGCCCACGTACCGAAAAAAAAAAAAAAAAAAAAAAAGCACTTATTTCCATACACTTGCAAAGGAAACCAGAAAATAGAACACTGCCTATAGAACAAACTTGAATTATTCTATGGTCCATTAAACTCACTCTAAAAACTTTAATATGTTTCTGCTTCAGAGGGTTGTCCATGTACAGGCATATAACCACACTATTATAATGCCCAAAGAGCAAATTGCTTGACTCAGCTGCAGCAGTGGTCTTTCCACTGAAAAAGTCTGTACGGTTTTCAGCAGCTCTTAGTGCAGCATTCTCCTAAGAAAGGTAAATGCTCTCTCTGCATTGTTTTCTTCCCAGCTGATTCAAGTTGCAAGGCAGATGACTAGGACTCAAATGCTGGATAATACAGGAAAGTAAACTGTGTCATTTCTCTAAGTTTTAGTCAAAATGTGTTCATCAGAAGCAGAGTTAATAGTCCAAACAATAATTTGAAAAAGCACTCAGTTTTCCCAGCTACTCCTGTTCAGTATCTGGTTCCATTATCTTCTTTCCTCCTTTCAATTCGAAGCATTTTTATGCTTCCGATCTTCTTCAGAGTATCATCACTCAGATCTAACACATAAGACACAGGAATTTATATTGAAAATGATATGTATAACAACACTGTGTCCCTGGAGAGGACCTAAGGAAGCAGCTGCAGTTTGTAACATAGCATCAATCAACTTTTTAAGGAAGGGGCCAGAGTTTTCTTTTTCTTTTTTTCCTTTTTTCCCCCCAACTTTATTGAGGAATAATTAACATATTTAATTGTAAATATTTTTAAGTGTACAACATGATAATTTAATATACATATACATTGTGGGATAATTACCAAGATCAAGATAACTAACACATCCATCACCTCACATTTTTTTGTGTCTGTAGTGAGAATGCTTAAGATCTACTTCAGCAACTTTCAAGTATATAATACTGTGTTATTATAGAATTATGTATAAATATATAATTATAATATATATATCATATAATTATTATTAAAATAATTACTATATAGAATATAAATAGTATAAACAATTTCATATATGGATTCTTTCACCCAGCATATTTCTGGGATGCATCAATATTACTAGTTTTTTTTTTGCATGGCTTCTTTCCATTAAGCTAATCTCTGAGATTTAACAAAGTCCTTTCATATAGTAGTAGTCTGTTCCTTTTTATCACACTGTAATACTCTATTCTGTGGTTATACTACAATTTATCTATTCATCTGTTGATGAACATTTGGGTTGTTTCTGGGTTTTTTTTTAATTATAAAGAAGGCTGATTAGGAACATTTATGTACAAATCTTTGTGTGGAACATGTTTTCATTTTTCTTGTGTAAATACCAAGGAGGAAAATTTTATATGTGGATATTTGACTTTATAAAAACAAATGCCAATTATCTTCATTGTGGTAGCAACATTTGAGAATTTCACATGTTCTACAAATGCCAACATTTGGTATTGACACAGTTTTTAATATTAACCATTTTAGTTGTTGTGAAGTGGTATCTCATTGGGCTTTCATTTCTCATTTCCCTGATGACTAGTGATATTGAGTACCTTTGCATACGCTTATTAGCCATTATTATCATTTTTGTATCAAGTATCTGTTCAAATATTTTGCATATTTTCTTATAAATTAGGCTATTTGTCTTATTGTTAAGTCGTTAACTGCCCTTTATATATTCTGGATGCAAGATATAAGTATTGTAATTTTTTTCAATTTGTGGCTTGCATTTTTGTTTTCTTAATGAGGTATTTTGAAGACTAGAAGTTTTTCATTTGGATGAAGTTCAAAATACTAATTTGTTTCCTTTATGATTTATGGTTTTTTAGGTTGCCCAATCTAAAAAAAAGTCTTTGCCTACCTCCTTCAAGGTCATGATAATTTTCTCTTACAATACACTTTAATTTCTGTAAATAGTATAAGCTAAGTTTAAGCTTAATTCTTTTATATGGATATCTACTTTCAGTTTCATTTGTTGAAAAATTTTGCTCCTTTTCTATTGAATTATTTTGGCACTTTTGTCAATAATCAATGATCATTTATGTATTGGTCTCATGCCACTATCACACCGTCTTTTCAGTATGTTTTTTTTCTCTCTGTGATCCAACTTAGTTTCTAATTGTATGTACTCAAAGAACATGGTTTTTGTTTGTTTGTAATATCCTCTCTGGTTTTAATCACACCCAGTTTATTATTTATAACTTGATGTGTTGTACTTTTCAGCTCTAGAAGTTCTATTTGGTTCTTTTTTTTAATATCTTTCCTCTAACTCCTCTTATTTTCACATTTTTGTTTTTTAATCCTTGAGCATATTTACAGTTTTTTTTTTAGTATAATTGCTTTACAATGGTGTGTCAGTTTCTGCTTTATAAAAAAGTGAATTGGTTATACATATACATATGTCCCCATATCTCTTCCCTCTTACATATCCCTCCCTCCCACCCTCCTTATCCCACCCCTCTAGGTTGTCACAAAGCACTGAGATCAACTCCCTGTGCTGTGTGGCTGCTTCCCACTAGCTATCGATTTTACATTTGGTAGTGTATATATGTTCATTACACTCTCTCACTTGGTCCCAGCTTACCCTTCCCCCTCCCTGTAATCTCAAGTCCATTCTCTAGTAGGTCTGAATCTTTCTTCCCATCTTGCCCCTAGGTTCTTCTGACAAATTTTCTTTTTTTAGATTCCATATAAATGTGTTAGCATACGGTATTTGTTTTTGTCTTTCAGACTTACTTCACTCTGTACGACAGTCTCTAGGTACATCTGCCTCACTACAAATAACTCAGGTTAATTCCTTTTTTATTTTTTAACATATTTATTGGAGTATAATTGCTTTACAATGGTGTGTTAGTTTCTGCTTTATAACAAAGTGAATCAGTCATACATATATATATAATCCCATATCTCTTCTCTCTTGCATCTCCCTCCTTCCCTCCCACCCTCCCTATCCCACCCATCTAGGTGGTCACAAACCACCTAGCTGATCTCCCTGTGCTATGCTGCTGCTTCCCACTAGCTATCTAATTTATGTTTGGTAGCGTATATATGTTCATGCCACTCTCTTGTCACAGCTTACCCTTCCCCTCCCCATAACCACAAGTCCATGCTCTAGTAGGTCTGTGTCTTTATTCCCATCTTACCCCTAAGTAATTCATGACCTTTTTTTTTTCATTCTTAGATTCCAGATATATGTGTTAGCATACGGTATTTGTTTTTCTCTTTCTGACTTACTTCACTCTGTATAACAGACTCTAGGTCCATCCACCTCACTACAAATAACTCAATTTCATTTCTTTTTATGGCTGAGTAATATTCCATTGTATATATGTGCCACATCTTCTTTATCCATTCAACTGTTGATGGACACTTAGGTTGCTTTCATATCCTGGCTATTGTAAATAGAGCTGCAATGAACATTTTCGTATATGACTCTATTTGAATTATGGTTTTCTCAGGGTTTATGCCCAGTAGTGGGATTGCTGGGTCATATGGTAGTTCTATTTTTAGTTTTGAAGGAACCTCCATACTGTTCTCCATAGTGGCTATATCAGTTTACATTCCCACCAACAGTGCAAGAAGGTTCCCTTTTCTCCACACACTCTCCAACATTTACTGTTTGTAGGTTTTTTTGATGATGGCCATTCTGAATGGTGTTAGAGGACATCTCATTGAAGTTTTGATTTGCATTTCTCTAATGATTAATGATGTTGAGCATTCTTTCATGTGTTTGTTGGCAATCTGCATATCTTCTTTGGAGAAATGTCTATTTAGGTTTTCTGCCCGTTTTTGGATTGAGTTGTTTGGTTTTTTGATATTGAGCTGCATGCATTGCTCATATGTTTGGGAGATTAATCCTTTGTCAGTTGTTTCATTTGCAAATAGTTTCTCCCATTCTAAGAGTTGTCTTTTCGCCTTGTTTATGGCTTCCCCAGATGTGTAAAAGCTTTTAAAAGTTTCCTTAGGTCCCATTTGTTTATTTTTGTTTTTATTTCCATTTCTCTAGGTGGTGGGTCAAAAAGGATCTTGCTGTGATTTATGTCATAGAGTGTTCTGCCTATGTTTTCCTCTAAGAGTTTGATGGTGTCTGGCCTTATATTATGTCTTTAATCCATTTTGAGCTTATTTTTGTGTATGGTGTTAGGGAGTGTTCTAATCTCATACTTTTACATGTACATGTCCAGTTTTCCCAGCACCACTTATTGAAGAGGCTGTCTTTTCTCCACTGTATATTCTTACCTCCTTTATCAAAGATAAGGTGACCATATGTATGTTTGTTTATCTCTGGGCTTTCTATCCTGTTCCATTGATCTATATTTCTGTTTTTGTGCCAGTACCATACTGGCTTGATTACTCTAGACTTGTAGTATAGTCTGAAGTCAGGGAGCCTGATTCCTCCAGCTCCATTTTTTGTTCTCAAGATTGCTTTGGCTATTCGGGGTCTTTTGTGTTTCCATACAAATTGTGAAATTTTTTGTTCTAGTTCTGTAAAAAATGCCAGTGGTAGTTTGATAGGGATTGCATTGAATCTGTAGTTTGCTTTGGGTAGTAGAGTCATTTTCACAATGTTGATTCTTCCAATCCAAGAACATGGTATATCTCTCTATCTGTTTGTATCATCTTTAATTTCTTTCATCAGTGTCTCATAATTTTCTGCATACAGGTCTTTTGTCTCCTTAGGTAGGTTTATTCCTAGATATTTTATTCTTTTTGTTGCAATGGTAAATGGAAGTGTTTTCTTAATTTAACTTTCAGTTTTTTCATCATTAGTGTATAAGAATGCAAGGGATTTCTGTGCATTAATTTTCTATTCTGCTACTTTACCAAATTCATTGACTAGCTCTAGTAGTTTTCTGGTAGCATCTTTAGGATTCTCTATGTATAGTATCATGTCATCTGCAAACAGTCACAGCTTTACTTCTTCTTTTCCAATTTGTATTCTTTTTATTTCTTTTTTTTCTCTGATTGCTGTGGCTAGAACTTCCAAAACTATGTTGAATAAGAGTGGTGGGAGTGGGTAACCTTGTCTTGTTCTGATCTTAGTGGAAATGGTTTCAGTTTTTCACAATATTGGCTGTGGGTTTGTCATATATGGCCTTTATTATGTTGAGGTATGTTCCTCTGTGCCTACTTACTGGAGGATTTTTATCATAAATGGGTGTGGAATTTTGTCAAAAGCTTTCTCTGCATCTATTGAAATGATTATACGGTTTTTCTCCTTCAGTTTGTTAATATGGTGTATCATGTTGACTGCTTTGCATATATTGAAGAATCCTTGCATTCCTGGGATAAACCCCACGTGATCGTTGTGTATGATCTTTTTAATATGCTGTTGGATTCTGTTTGCTAGTATTTTGTTGAGGATTTTTGCATCTATGTTCATCAGTGATATTGGCATGAAGTTTTTTCTTTGTGATATCTTTGTCTGGTTTTGGTATCAGGGAGATGGTGGATTCATAGAATGAGTTTGAGAGTGTTCCTCCCTCTGCTATATTTTGGAAGAGTTTGAGAAGGGTAGGTGTTAGCTCTTCTCTAAATGTTTGATAGAATTCGCTTGTGAAGCCATCTGGTCCCAGGCTTTTGTTTGTTGGAATTTTTTTTTTTTTTTTTTTTTTTTTTGTGGTACTCGGGCCTCTCACTGTTGTGGCCTCTCCCATTGTGGAGCACAGGCTCTACAGGCGCAGGATCAGCGGCCATGGCTCACAGGCCCAGCTACTCCATGGCATGTGGGATATTCCCAGACTGGGGCACGAACCTGTGTTCCCTGCCTTAGCAGGTGGACTCTCAACCACTGCGCCACCAGGGAAGCCCTGTTGGAAGATTTTTAATCACAGTTTCAATTTCAGCACTTGTGATTGGTCTGTTCATATTTTCTATTTCTTCCTGGTTCAATCTCAGAATGTTGTGCATTTCTAATAATTTGTGCATTACTTCCAGGTTGTCCATTTTATTGGCATATAGTTGCTTGTAGTAATCTCTCATGATCCTTTGTATTTCTGCAGTGTCATTTGTTACTTCTCCTTTTTCATTTGTAACTGTATTGATTTGAGTCTTCTCCCATTTTTCCTTGATAAGTCTGGCTAATAGTTTATCAGTTTATTTTATCACTTAAAGAACTAACTTTCAGTTTTATTGATCTTTGCTGTCATTTCCTTCATTTCTTTTTCATTTATTTCTGATCTGATCTTTATGATTTCTTTCCTTCTGCTAACTTTGGGGATTTTTTTGTTCTTCTTTCTCTAATTCCTTTAGGTGTAAGTGTAGGCTGTTTATTTGAGATGTTTCTTGTTTATTAAGGTAGGTTTGTACAGTTATAAACTTCCCTCTTAGAACTGCTTTTGCTGCATCCCATAGGTTTTGGGTCATTGTGTTTTCATTGTCACTTGTTTCTAGGTATTTTTTGATTTCCTCTTTGATTTCTTCAGTGATCACTTCGTTATTAAGTAGTGCATTGTTTAGCCTCCATGTGTTTGTATTTCTTACAGATATTTTCCTGTAATTGATATCTAGTCTCTTAGCGCTGTGGCCAGAAAAGATACTTGATATGATTTCAATTTTCTTAAATTTACCAAGGCTTGATTTGTGACCCAAGATATGATCTATCCTGGAGAATGTTCCATGAGCATTTGAGAAGAATGTGTATTCTGTCGTGTTTGGATGGAATGTCCTATAAATATCAATTAAGTCCATCTTGTGTAATGTATCATTTAAAGCTTGTGTTTCCTTATTTATTTTCATTTTGGATGATCTGTCCATTGGTGAAAGTGGGGTGTTAAAGTCCCCTACTATGATTGTGTTACTGTTGATTTCCCCTTTTATGGCTGTTAGTATTTGCCTTATGTATTAAGGTGCTCCTATGTTGGGTGCATAAATATTTATAATTGTTATATCTCCTTCGTGGATCGATCCCTTGATCATTATGTAGTGTCCTTCGTTGTCTCTTATAATAGTCTTTGTTTCAAAGTCTACTTTTTCTGATATGAGAATTGCTACTCCAGCTTTCTTCTGATTTCCATTGGCATGGAATTTCTTTTTCCATTCCCCAACTTTCAGTCTGTATATATCACTTGGTCTGAAGTGGGTCTCTTGTAGACAGCATATATATGGGTCTTGTTTTTGTATCCATTCAGCCAGTCTGTGTCTTTTGGTTGGAGCATTTAATCCATTTACATTTAAGGTAGGTATTGATATGTATGTTCTTATTACCATTTTCTTAATTGTTTTGGGTTTATTATTGTAGGTCTTTTCCTTCTCTTGTGTTTTCTGCCTAGAGAAGTTCCTTTAGCATTTGTTGTAAAGCTGGTTTGATGGTGCTGAATTCTGTTAGCTTTTGCTTGTCTATAAAGCTTTTAATTTCTCCATCAAATCTGAATGAGATACTTGCTGGGTAGGGTAATCTTTGTTTTAGGTTTTTCTCCTTCTTCACTTTAAATATGTCCTGCCACTCCCTTCTGGCTTGCAGAGTTTCTGCTGAAAGATCAGCTGTTAACCTTATGGGGGTTCCCTTGTGTGTTATTTGTTGTTTTTCCCTTGTTGCTTTTAATATTTTTTCTTTGTATTTAATTTTTGATTGTTTGATTAATATGTGTCTTGGCATGTTTCTCCTTGGATTTACCCTGAATGGGACTATCTGTGCTTTCTGGACTTGATTAACTATTTCCTTTCCCATATTAGAGAAGTTTTCAACTATAATCTCTTCAAATATTTTCTTAGTCCCTTTCTTTTTCTCTTCTTCTTCTGGGACCCCTATAATTCGAATGTTGGTGTGTTTAATGTTGTCCCAGAGGTCTCTGAGACTGCCCTCATTTCTTTTCATTCTTTTTTCTTTATTCTGCTCTGCAGTAGTTATTTCCACTATTTTATCTTCCAGGTCACTTATCTCTTCTTCTGCCTCGGTTATTCTGGTATTGATTCCTTCTAGAGAATTTTTAATTTCATTTATTGTGTTGTTCATCTCTGTTTGTTTGCTCTTTAGTTCTTCTAGGTCCTTGTTAAACGTTTCTTGTATTTTCTCCATTCTATTTCCAACATTTTGGATCATCTTTACTATCATTATTCTGAATTCTTGCTCAGATAGACTGCTTATTTCCACTTCACTTGTTAGGTCTCATGGGGTTTTACCTTGTTCCTTCATCTGCTGTGTGTTTCTTTGTCTTCTTATTTTGCTTTACTTACTGTATTTGGGGTCTCCTTTTCACAGGCTGCAGGTTCGTAGTTTCCATTGTTTTTGGTGTCTGTCCCCAGTGGCTATGGTTGGTTCAGTGGGTTGTGTAGGCTTCCTGGTGGAGGGGACTAGTGCCTGTGTTCTGGTTGATGAGGCTGGATCTTGTCTTTCTATTGGGCAGGTCCATGTCTGGTGGTGTGTTTTGGGGTGTCTGTAGCGTTATTATCATTTTAGGTAGTCTTTGTGCTACCTAATTCTGTTTCTATTAACTGATAATTGTTCTTCTGATTATAGGTCATATTTTCCTGCCTTTCATTTCTAGTAAATTTTGGCTGGGTGCTTTTGAATTCTGGGTTTTCCTGTCTTTCTTTAAAGAACAAGCTTTGTTTCAGCAAGCAATTAAGTAATTTTTGCATTAACTTTTTCCTTTCAGAGCTCGTGTAAAGTAGCCTTTACTTTAGTTATAGTTTAGCACTTCTACTAAGGTGAGACTCGTCTATAGTCTACAGAATGCTCCAGGTGTCTATCATGGTCTCTCTACTCTGGTTGGACAGATCTCCAATATTTTCCAGTCTGGAGCAAACTCAGGTATCATTCACCCAGCATCTCTCCAACAGATATTTGCTTAGTCTTGCAGAATTTCATCATACATACACATAGTTTAGTTGTGAACAACAGACTCAATGGAACCCCTATATAGATTTATGGAACTTTATTTACTTCTTGGTCTGAAAATACCACCTGCCTTCTCTATATATATTTTAATGTTTGTCTTTTTAAATGATCAATGCTTCCCTTATGTTATCCTTTCCTGCACTGTAATCTGGAAAACACCTCTAGGCAGAAATCCAGGGTGATTTTAGTTTTCATCTTGTTTGTTTCCTTTCTCTTCTGAACTAGTCTATTGTTGCCTATTGTCAAATGGCTGCAATCAAATGTTTCATATATTTTGCCCAGTCTTCTAGCTTTAAGGTAGGGAACTCAAGTCTAGTTTCAGTTACACTAACATGACCAGAATTGGGAGTCCCTAATTATATTGTTATATATGTGTCATTTTTCAAAATTGTCTGCTAAGTACATGAAATAATTTTTTTTTTTTTTTTTTTTTTTTTTTTTTTTTGTGGTACACAGGCCTCTCACTGCTGTGGCTCCCCATTGCGGAGCACAGGCTTCAGACATGCAGGCCCAGCGGCCATGGCTCACGGGCTGAGACACTCCATGGCATGTGGGATCCTCCTGGACTGGGGCACGAACCCATGTCACCTGCATCAGCAGGCGGACTCCCAACCACTGCACCACCAGGGAAGCCCTGAAATAATTTTATAATTTAAAAAATATACACAACAAACTATTGGTCATTCTACATGTTAAGCCAAAGTGAAGATGATACTAAAAGCTGATTTTGAGGTAAAATGTCATACATTTCTCTCTCCTACTGTTAGCCATTAGAAATTTTGACCTTGGAGAGATATGTTTTTAAATTTTACACAAGTATGACATGCAAGAAAAAAGAGTTTTTAGACATGCTTACTAGTGTGGTTAAAATTATTATTGTCTGCTTCCTGTTCCTATCTCAATAATTCCATTCTTCATGGCTGTAATACTAGTTTTCATCTGCGGATTTATGAAAAATGCAGGCTGGGCACCCAAGCAGAAAAAGAAAGTTGTGTTCAAAGCCAAATCCCCAGTGTAGAGGAATCGTCTCAAAACCATGCAGCAGGTTTCAATACAATTCATAGCTACTGACATTTTATAGACCAGGAAGATCCAAGCTTAACCAGCATAGAAAAAGTAATATATTCTCTCCTTTTGTGGAAAGCTGCATATAATATATCTCTGAAGACAGGGTTGAGATTATCACCATGTTCTTCTATGGATAAATATAAGAGCTCACTTTCTGAAGTCGTGGCATAGTTAGCAGGCAATAAATTCACATAATGGTAAAAAAAAATGCTACTTGTAGAGAAAAAACATTGACACTGTGTATTTCAGTGCAGTGCACTATAGTGTGCTGATTTTAAAAGATGGTTTCTCAGTACCTTACACTTTGTGAACTCATGTTTCCTGTCCTGCAGTCTAGCTGATCCACCAAGGGTGAGGGTTTTTTTTGGGGGGGGGGATGGGGGTGCAAAACAAATATTCATTTGAAGCGTGATTGGCATTTAATGAAAGACTGATGACAAATGAATGCATCAGGGCTTAATGTTATGTACCTTATCTCCCGGCACACTGTCTTTTGATTTCTGCCTTCATAAACTTAGCTCAATATTTTATTTCTGCACAATTAAGTTTGTCTCAATAAAATTAGTGCATGCAATTAGCTTTCTCAGCAACGATGAGCCAGCAGTAATGTGGGGATTTTGTACTAATAGCTGAAAGATGCCTCTTGAAAAGGTGCTACAGTGTGGAGACCCTGAACTAGCTCATCAGGCTAGTGGATCAATCTCTGCAGATTCCAGAGCCCCAAAACATTTACCACTCATAGAAGCATAGATCTATTACCTTATTTTATACAATGAGTAGAATTTATTGAAATTTACTAGGTGGCAGGCATTATACAAATGTTTTATGTACACTCTATCTTACTGTCACAAAAAGCTAACTCACAAAACTTTTAAGCTAAACTCACAAAACTAAACTAGTATGAGATTATGAGAGGCTAGTGTGTGCTCATTTGGGGTGGGAGTGTGAGTAGCCTGATGATATCACGGAACTTATAACCAAGCTAACATGGGAGCAGGGCAGTGGTTTCAGCATTGGCTTAAACCCCAATCAATTTTGTGGCCATCTTGAGAATCAATGGAGCTGCCTGACAGTTTCTCAGCTACAGAGAATGAATGAAATATGGTGCTGAGGTAATTGACAATATTCTCTGGTAAGTTTACTTATGTCACTGGAGTAGAAAAACAAACTAACACATTCATTTCCTCTTCCCTCTTCTTGGCACCAAAAGCTTAATCTTTGCATAGTTAGATATTCTTAAACTTTTAGGAGAAATAAGGTGAGTTCTCTTGGCAGTAAACATGGGTTGCTCCATGTTAGAGTGTGCATTTGACCCATTTTATGTTATTTCCACTGATAGGCAAATAGCTAATTAAAAAATAAGAAGTTAAATCCAATGACATTCATCCAGCAAGGAGCCCAAATCTAAAACATGCACTTTGTTGATTTAGACCATAAAAGTAAATACAATGCAGGTTTTGTCTTCAGGAAGCATCCAGTTTGACAGATGGGGACAGTAGGGTACAATATAAAACTATGTTTTTAATGTGAGAAGACTATATCTATGGGCTCAAAAAAGAGAAATAGAAATGTAAGAACCTTCCTGTTGGTGAATTTGGAAGCTCTTCAGAATTGCGTCTGAAATGAATCTCACAGTGAACATAGTAAGTTAACCAATGGAGCACATGGAGGAGAACGTCAGATGGAGAGAATAGTATGAACAAATACACAGAAACAGGGACATTGGAAAACAGTCAGTAACTTAGAAAGCTTTCTAAGAGTTCAGTATTCAAATGAACACATCAGCAGCCAGAAGCTTTTCAGATTTATATCAGTACCTTTTAACTTTATTCTGATCAGTTCATCTTGTTTTCTATTATTAATCCTTCCTATTAGTCCTAATACTTAGTCCTAACTTGGCAGATACACTCAACAAATTGATCACATTGAGAATAATTTCAACTGTTTGTCATTGCCGAATTTTTGTTCAGACTGTTCTGTATGCAAGGCTCTACATTTGCTATATTTACGGAAATGACAGACATGATACAACAAAATCCCCTGAACATGAAAATCCAACTAAACAAAATCAATATCTATCAAACCATCAACCCACATTTTTTTGTTCTATTCTCATATATGGTGAGGCTTCTAATGCACTCAAAACTAACCCTGAAGCACTAAACAATGGCTAGTTATGCCAATGAAGCTTGCAAAGATATTTGAAAGATGTCACTTAATCAAAGGGCTGTAATCACCAAAAATGCACTTTAAAATATCATGTTTAGATCTACAAAGACTGAGAGTGTACAGATTATTTTTAGTAAGTTTCAGAACCAAAACAGCCTCTACTCCTAAGATTTTGGAGCACATAAAGGGAAAAGATAGATAGATAGATAGATAGATAGATAGATAGATAGATAGATAGATAGATAGAAAGATAGATAGATATGTAAGGTATATAAAATATATAAACATGTAAAATATCCGCCACTTTAGAGTGCATTGCTGGTTTTCATAATATATTACACTTAGAAAAGATATTATCATTAGGGAAAACCGGATGAAGTGTACAAGGGACCTCTCTGTATTATTTTGCAACAATTTGTAAAGCTATAATTATTTCAAAATAAAAGTTTAAAATATGCATTACCAATCCTCCAAGGATCAATGCTAAATTTAACTGAAGGAAGGAAACTGTGCTTAAAGAAAGAAATAACAACCTACAATGTGCTTCTTCCCTCACCTTTTTGTCTATAAGAAATAGTAGGTTCTGAAAGCAGGATCCACTTGTGATAGGCGACAGAATACTGACTCTTTTCATTCTCTGTGGTTAAGTATATTATTTGAACTGCTTACTGAACATCCCAGGGGAGAGTTATTTCTTGTTAGCTTTATTCCTCTGGTAGCATCTTAAGAACACTGCTTACTTTTCTCCTTCACGAGAGTGCTCTGGCTATTCTTTGAAGGGCTTAACCTCAATGTCAAGGACAAAGTGATCGGCAAAGGCTAGGCTTAAGGCCAGACTGCAGAGCTGGAATGGAAAAACAATGTAACTTCCTAAAAATGGGTAGGCCACTTCCATGACCTTAGCACTCTTCATTTTCAGCTTCAAAATTCCAGGGTCTATCATGCTCAGTGAAGTTGCCAGTGTACCTCCTGGAGTGTACTGATTTATACCTCACTCAGATCTCAAAGATGCAATTATGCATGTATTACATTCTGGGCCTTGGCTCTTGATTCACTTCTGTAGCCAGGAATTATGTAGACACTGGAATTGGCAAACACTTTGGAGCCCTATCAAGTTGGGCAGTTTTGTAGCAATGGTCCTTCAAGCTGGCTTTTCTTACTTCTTTCTCTTTAGTATTTCTGGGAGTTACATCAAGCTTCAGGTAGTTAGAAGCTAGTTATCAATGCATGTCACCATTCTAAAAAAGTGTATAGCCATTTAATATGATACTTTAGTAAGTGAAAAATATTAAATTATACCAGTCAAATTGTGTTTTCACAAATGGCACAGGATCTACCCATTCCTTTACTTCAACTTCTTTGTGACCAAGAAATAGAGTCATTTCTGGAGATGCCACCTCAGGTGAGGAGAGGTTGAGGGGCAAATACTGTAGCTTCTTCTTTCCTCTGCCCTCTAATTTGTTCGTGGTGTCTGCCATTAGCTCAGACCACAGTTGCACGTAATAAACAGATGCATGGAAAATTAATTATGCATGCTTGTACAATAGAACTTATTATTATCCACCATTCCACAATCTTTGTACACTTTCTGATTAACAGACTGGGCACAATTCACCCCTGGTGACTGGAAAAACCAGATAAGAAGGTAGAAAGAAAGATGCACAGTTAACTGGAATTCGCAGCCCCAAGGTGCATATTGTATACCAAAGGCCTCATAAGCTCTTAATGACATAGCTTTTAAGCACTGGAGGCCATTAAATCATGATTTCTACTAATACAATTAAGAAATTTTAAAATTATCTGGTAAAGACCAAGACAGGGATACGGGCACTCCTTGAAACTAATGTTACTACCACATTTCTGTTCTTCAGTCATGTGTGCGTGTGCGTGTATACACATGCAAGAGTGTTTGTTATCTTATCATCATATAACTATTTTATTCCTTGCATTTTTGCTGGTGATCACCTTCAGTATGTCTCACCAACACTAGGTATATTTCTTTTTTTCTTTTTTTTTTTTTTTTTTTTTTTACATATTTTTTAACATCTACATTGGAGTATAACTGTTTTACAATACTGTGTTAGTTTCTCCTTTAAAACAAAGTGAATCAGTTATACATAAACATATGTTCCCATATCTCTTCCCTCTTGCGTCACCCTCTCTCCCACCCTCCCTATCCCACCCCTCTAGGTGGTCACAAAGCACAGAGGTGATCTCCCTGTGCTATGTGGCAGCTTCCCACTAGCTATCTAATTTACACTTGGTAGTGTATATATGTCCCTGCCCCTCTCTCACTTCATCACAGCTTACCCTTCCCCCTCCCCATATCCTCAAGTCCATGCTCTAGTAGGTTTGTGTTTTATTCCCATCCTACCACTAATCTCTTCATGATATTTTATTTTTTTTTCTTACAGTCCATATATACGTGTTAGCATATGGTATTTGTTTTTCTCCTTCTGACTTACTTCACTCTGTGACAGACTACAGGTCTATCCACCTCATTACAAATAACTCAGTTTCATTTCTTTTTATGGCTGAGTAATATTCCATTGTATATATGTGCCACATCTTCTTTATCCATTCATCTGTTGATGGACACTTAGGTTGCTTCCATGTCCTTTCTATCGTAAATAGAGCTGCAATGAACATTTTGGTATATGACTCTTTTTGAATTATGGTTTTCTCAGAGTATATGCCCAGTAGTGGGATTGCTGGGTCGTATGTTAGTTCTATTTTTAGTTTTTTAAGGAACCCCCATACTGTTCTCCATAGTGGCTGTATCAATTTACATTCCCACCAACAGTGCAAGAGGGTTCCCTTTTCTCCACAACTCTCCAGCATTTATTGTTTCTAGAGTTTTTGATGATGGCCAATCTGACCGGTGTGAGATGATATCTCATTGTAGTTTTGATTTGCATTTCTCTAATGATTAAAGATTTTGAGCATTCTTTCATGTGTTTGTTGGAAATCTGTATATCTTCTTTGGAGAAATGTCTATTTAGTTCTTCTGCCCATTTTTGGATTGGGTTGTTTGTTTTTTGTTATTGAGCTGCATGAGTTGCTTATAAATTTTGGATATTAATCCTTTGTCAGTTACTTCATTTGCAAATATTTTCTCCCATTCTGAGGGTTGTCTTTTGGTCTTGTATATGGTAGCCTTTGCTGTGCAAAAGCTTTTAAGTTTCATTAGGTCCCTTTTGCTTATTTTTGTTTTTATTTCCATTTCTCTAGGAGATGGGTCAAAAAGGATCTTGCTGTGATTTATGTCATAGAGTGTTCTGCCTATGTTTTCCTCTAAGAGTTTGATAGTGTGTGGCCTTACATTTAGGTCTTTAATCCATTTTGAGTTTATTTTTGTGTGTGGTATTAGGGAGTGTTCTAATTTCATACTTATACAGGTAGCTGTCCAGTTTTCCCAGCACAACTTTTTGAAGAGGCTGTCTTTTCTCCACTGTATATCCTTCCCTCCTTTCTCAAAGATAAGGTGACCATATGTGTGTGGGTTTATCTCTGGGCTTTCTATCCTGTTCCATTGATCTATATTTCTGTTTTTGTGCCAGTACCATACTGTCTTGATTACTCTAGACTTGTAGTATAGTCTGAAGTCACGGAGCCTGATTCCTCCAGCTCCATTTTTTGTTCTCAAGATTGCTTTGGCTATTTGGGGTCTTTTGTGTTTCCATACAAATTGTGAAATTTTTTGTTCTAGTTCTGTAAAAAAATGCCAGTGGTAATTTGATAGGGATAGCATTGAATCTGTAGATTGCTTTGCGTAGTAGAGTCATTTTCACAATGTTGATTCTTCCAATCCAAGAACATGGTATATTTCTCCACCTATTTGTATCATCTTTAATTTCTTTCATCAGTGTCTTATAGTTTTCTGCATACAAGTCTTTTGTCTCCTTAGGTAGGTTTATTCCGAGATATTTTATTCTTCTTGTTGCAATGGTAAATGGAAGTGTTTTCTTAATTTCACTCTCAGATTTTTCATCATTAGTATATAAGAATGCCAGAAAATTCTGTGCATTAATTTTGTATCCTGCTACTTTACCAAATTCATTGATTAGCTCTAGTAGTTTTCTGGTAGCATCCTTAGGATTCTCTATGTATAGTATCATGTCATCTGCAAACAGTGACAGCTTTACTTCTTCTTTTCCTATTTCGATTCCTTTTATTTCTTTTTTTTCTCTGATTGCTGTGGCTAGAACTTCCAAAACTATGTTGAATAAGAGTGGTGGGAGTGGGCAACCTTGTCTTGTTCTGATCTTAGTGGAAATGGTTTCACTTTTTCACCATTGAGAACGATGTTGGCTGTGGGTTTGTCATATATGGCCTTTATTATGTTGAGGTAAGTTCCCTCTATGCCTACTTTCTGCAGGGTTTTTATCATGAATGGGTGTTGAATTTTGTCAAAAGCTTTCTCTGCATCTATTCAGATGATTATATGGTTTTTCTCCTTCAGTTTGTTGATATGCTGTATCACGTTGATTGATTTGCGAATATTGAAGAATCCTTGCATTCCTGGAATAAACCCCACTTGATCATGGTGTATGATCCTTTTAATGTGCTGTTGGATTCTGTTTGCTAGTATCTTGTTGAGGATCTTTGCATCTATGTTCATCAGTGATATTGGCCTGTAGTTTTCTTTCTTTGTGACGTCTTTGTCTGGTTTTGGTATCAGGGTGATGGTAGCCTCATAGAATGAGTTTGGGAGTGTTTCTCCCTCTGCTATATTTTGGAAGAGTTTGAGAAGGATCGGTGTTAGCTCCTCTCTAAATGTTTGATAGAATTCGCCTGTGAAGGCATCTGGTCCTGGGCTTTTGTTTGTTGGAAGATTTTTAATCACAGTTTTAATTTCAGTGCTTGTGATTGGTCTCTTCATATTTTCTATTTCTTTCTGGTTCAGTCTCGGCACCTTGTGCATTTCTGAGAATTTGTCCATTTCTTCCAGGTTGTCCATTTTATTGGCATACAGTTGCTTGTATTAATCTCTAATAATCTTTTGAATTTCTGCAGTGCCCATTGTTACATCTCCTTTTTCATTTCTAATTCTATTGATTTGAGTCTTCTCCCTTTTATTCTTGATGAGTCTGGCTAATGATTTATCAATTTTATTTATCTTCTCAAAGAATCCGCTTTTAGTTTTATTGATCTTTGCTATTGTTTCCTTCATTTCTTTTTCATTTATTTCTGATGTGATCTTTATGATTTCTTTGCTTCTGTTAAATTTGGGGTTTTTTTGTTCTTCTTTCTCTAATTGCTTTAGGTGCAAAGTTAGGTTGTTTATGCATGATGTTTCCTGTTTCTTAAGGTATGATTGTATTGCTATAAACTTCCCTCTTAGAACTGCTTTTGCTGCATCCCATAGGATTTTTTTTTTTTCCTATAGGTTTCGGGTCGTCTTGTCTCCATTGCCATTGTCTCTAAGTATTTTTTGATTTCCTCTTTGATTTCTTCAGTGATCACTTCGTTATTAAGTAGTGTATTGTTTAGCCTCCATATGTTTGTATTTTTTACAGATCTTTTCCTGTAATTGATATCTAGTCTCATAGCATTGTGGTCGGAAAAGATACTTGATACAATTTCAATTTTCTTAAATTTGCCAAGGCTAGATTTGTAACCCAGTAAAAGATCTATCCTGGAGAATGTTCCATGAGCACTTGAGAAAAATGTGTATTCTGTTGTTTTTGGATGGAATGTCCTATAAATATCAATTACGTCCATCTTTTTTAATGTATCATTTAAAACCTGTGTTTTCTTATTTATTTTCATTTTGGATGATCTGTCCATTTGTGAAAGTGGGGTGTTAAAGTCCCCTACTATGATTGTGTTACTGTCGATTTCCCCTTTTGTGGCTGTTAGTATTTGCCTTATTTATTGAGATGCTCCTATATTGGGTGCATAAATATTTACAATTGTTATATCTTCTTCATGGATCGATCCCTTGATCATTATGTAGTGTCCTTCTTTGTCTCTTGTAATGGTTTTTATTTTAAAGTCTATTTTTTCTTTTATGAGAATTGCTACTCCAGCTTTCTTCTGATTTCCATTTGCATGGAATATCTTTTTCCATCCCCTCACTTTCAGTCTGTATGTGTCCCTAGGTCTGAAGTGGGTCTCTTGTAGACAGCATATATATGGGTCTTGTTTTTGTATCCATTCAGCCAGTGTGTGTCTTTTGGTGGGAGCATTTAATCCATTTACATTTAAGGTAATTATCGATATGTATGTTCCTATTACCATTTACTTAATTGTTTCATTTGTTCTTGTAGGTCTTTTCCTTCTCTTGTGTTTCTTGCCTAGAGAAGTTCCTTTAGGATTTGTTGTAGAGCTGGTTTGGTGGTGCTGAACTCTCTCAGCTTTTGCTTGTCTGTAAAGGTTTTAAATTCTCCATCAAATCTGAATGAGATCCTTGTTGGATAGAGTAATCTTGGTTGTAGGTTTTTTCCTTCATCACTTTAAATATGTCCTGCCACTCCCTTCTGGCTTGTAGGGTTTCTGCTGAAAGATCAGATGTTAACCTTATGGGGATTCCCTTGTGTGCTATTTGTTGTTTTTCCCTTGTTGCTTTTAATATGTATTCTTTGTATTTAATTTTTGACAGTTTGATTATTATGTGTCTTGGTGTGTTTATCTTTGGGTTTATCCTGTATGGGACTCTCTGTGCTTCCTGGACTTGATTGACTATCTCCTTTCCTATATTAGGGAAGTTTTCAACTATAATCTCTTCAAATATTTTCTCAGTCCCTTTCTTTTTCTCTTCTTCTTCTGGGACCCCTATAATTCAAATGTTGGTGAGTTTAATGTTGTCCCAGAGGTCTCTGAGACTGTCCTCAGTTCTTTTCATTCTTTCTTCTTTATTCTGCTCTGTAGTAGTTATTTCCACTATTTAATCTTCCAGGTCACTTATCCGTCCTTCTGCCTCAGTTATTTTGCTATTGATCCCATCTAGAGTATTTTTCTTTTTTTTTTTTTTTTTTTTTTTTTTTTTTTTTTTTGCGGTATGCGGGCCTCTCACTGCTGTGGCCTCTCCCGTTGCGGAGCACAGGCTCCGGACGCGCAGGCCTAGCGGCCATGGCTCACGGGCTTAGTTGCTCCGCGGCATGTGGGATCTTCCCGGACCAGGGCACGAACCCGTGACCCCTGCATCGGCAGGCGGATTCTCAACCACTGCGCCACCAGGGAAGCCCTAGAGTATTTTTCATTTCACTTATTGTGTTGCTCATCGTTGCTTACTTCCTCTTTATTTCTTCTAGGTCCTTGTTAACTGTTTCTTGCAATTTGTCTATTCTATTGCCAAGATTTTGAATCATCTTTACTATCATTATTCTGAATTCTTTTTCAGGTAGACTGCCTATTTCCTCTTCATTTGTTAGGTCTGGTGTGTTTTTATCTTACTCTTTCATCTGCTGTGTGTTTTTCTGTCTTCTCATTTCGCTTATCTTACTGTGTTTGGGGTCTCCTTTTTGCAGGCTGCAGGTTCGTAGTTCCCATTGTTTTTGGTGGCTGTCCCCAGTGGCTAAGGTTGGTTCAGTGGGTTGAGTAGGTTTCCTGGTCGGGGGGACTAGTGCCTGTGTTCTGGTGGATGAGGCTGGATCTTGTCTTTCTGGTGGGCAGGTCCACGTCTGGTGGTGCGTTTGGGCATGTTGGTAGCCTTATTATGATTTTAGGCAGCCTTTCTGCTAATGGATGGGGCTGTAAACCTGTCTTGCTCTTTGTTGGGCATAGGGTGTCCAGCACTGTTCGTTGCTGGTCCTTGAGTAAAGCTGGGTCTTGGTGTTGAGATGGAGATCTCTGGGATATTTTCGCCATTTGATATTGCATGGAGCTGGGAGGTCTCTTGTGGACCAGTGTCTTGAGGCTGGTTCTCCCACCTCAGAGACACAGCCGTGATGCCTGGCTGGAGCGCCAAGATCCTTCAATCCACCCGGCTCAAAATAAAAGGGAGAAAAAATAGAAAGGAAAGAAAAGGAAGGAAGGAAGGAAGGAGGGAGGGAGGGAAGGAAGGAAAGAAGAAAGGAAGTGAGGAAGGAAGAAAGGAAGGGAGGAAGGAAGAAAGGAAGGAAGAAAGGAAGGGAGGAAGGAAGAAAGGAAGGAAGGAAGGAGGAGAGGAAGAAAGGGAGGAAGGAAGAGAGGAAGGAAGGGAGGAAAGAAGGGAGGAAGGAAGGAAGAAAGGAAGGAAGAAAGAAAGGGAGAAGACAAAATAAAGTAGGATAAAGTATAGATATTAAAACAAAAAATAATTATTAAGAAGAAAAATTGCTATAACAAAAAAAAAGGGTCCCTCTAACCCTAGGACAAATGGTGAAAGCAAAGCTATACAGACAAAATCTCACACAGCAGCACACACATACACACTCACAAAAAGAAAAAAGGGGAAAATAATAGTATATCTTGCTCCCAAAGTCCACCTCCTCAACTTAGGATATTTCGTTGTCTATTCAGGTTTTCCACAGATGCAGGGCACTTCAAGTTGATTGTGGAGCTTTAATCCGCTGCTTCTGAGGCTGCTGGGAGAGAACTCCCCCTCTCCTCTTTGTTTGCACAGCTCCTGGTGTTCAGCTTTGGACTTGGCCCTGCCTCTGCGTGTACGTCGTCGGAGGAAGTGTGCCCTTCGCTCAGACAGGACGGGGTTAAAGGAGCAGCTGATTCGGAGGCTCTGGCACAGGCCGGGGGGAGGGAGGGGCACGGATGCAGGGCGAGCCTGTGGCGGCAGAGGCCGACGTGACGCTGCACCGGCCCAAGGCACGCCGCGTGTTCTCCCAGGATAGCTGTCCCTGGATCACGGGACCCTGGCAGTGGCGGGCTGCACGAGCTCCCGGGAGGGGCGGTGTGGAGAGTGACCTGTGCTTGCACACAGGCCTCTTGGTGGCGGCAGCAGCAACCCTAGCGTCCCACACCCATCTCTGCTGTCTGAGCTGACAGCCGCAGCTCGCACCCGTTTCTGGAGCTCCTTTACGTGGTGCCCTTAATCCCCTCTCCTCATGTCCCAGGAAGCAAAGAGGCAAGAAAAAGTCTCCTGTCTTTTCGGCAGCTCTGCGCCCGTTTTTGGAGCTCCTTTAAGCGGCGCGCTTAAACCCCTCTCCTCACGCACCAGGAAACAGAGGGAAGAAAAGGTCTCTTGCCTCTTCGGCAGCTCCAGACTTCAACCGGACTCCCTCCCGACTAGCCATGGTGCACTAACCCCTTCAGGCTGTTTTCACTCTGCCAACTCCAGACCTTTCCCTGTGATCCAACCGAAGCCCGAGGCTCAGCTCCCAGCCCCCACCCGCCCTGGCGGGTGAGCAGACAAGCCTCTGGGGCTGGTGAGTGCTGGTCGGCACTGATCCTCTATGCAGGAATCTCTCCGCTTTGCCCTCCGCACCCTGTTGCTGCGCTCTCCTCCGCGGCTCCGAAGCTTCCCCCTTCCGCCACCCGCAGTCTCCACCCGCGAAGGGGCTTCTAGTGTGTGGAAACCTTTCCTCCTTCACGGCTCCCTCCCACTGGTGCAGGTCCCGTCCCTATTCTTTGTCTCTGTTTATTCTTTTTTCTTTTGCCCTACCCAGGTACGTGGGGAGTTTCTTGCCTTTTGGAAGGTCTGAGGTCTTCTGCCAGTGTTCGGTGGGTGTTCTATAGGAGAAGTTCCACGTGTAGATGTATTTCTGATGTATCTGTGAGGAGGAAGGTGATCTCCGAGTCTTACTCTTCCGCCATCTTCTCGCCTCCCCCAGGTATATTTCTTAGTTACTGTCTTGGCAGTGTTTCTCAAACTTCATGAAAACTTATTCAACTTCAGTTGATTATATAGAAACGTACATATATATATATATATAATGTGCATATATGTATATGTATACATATATACATAAAAATTTTTATTTTATATTTCATATAAAATTATAGTATTTTATAATAGTTTAATTAATTTTATGTTAATTAATAATATTTAATTAACTAATATTAATCACATTTTAAATTATAGAAAACATTTAGGCTCTCCAGTCAAAAAAATGCAGTCATTTTACTACATTCAGAATAGATGTACTTACATTTTATATTATGGCTATAATGAAGTCAGTTTGAAACTTTATTTCAATCTGCTGTAAAGGATGCTCCATTATATGAGAAACAGGACCCTTAAGAAAGGGCTTAGAAAGAAATCCTTCCAGCATTCTCATTTTCTGGCTATTTCAATCCATTACCAATTGAAGCAGGCTATTAGAGTAATGCTATTGAACAATAAATGGGAGGTGAATACACAAACAATTATAATTTATTCAGCACCTATTATGTGCCTTTCTTTTTCTTTTGCTATGAAGTGCACACATTTATTTTGACGGGTTAAACAATGAAACTAAAAATATAGAACTACTGAGATACGGGTTACATTTTGAGGGATCGGAGTAGCACCAGAGACACCAGGAATTATCTCAGAAATTATAAAACCAACATTCTCATTTTACTAGCAAGAAAACTGAGGTCCAAATAAAACTACAGAAAGAATTTTTGTATACTCTATGCAATTATTCTTACTTATTCACTCTATGTCTACTGTCCCCCTAACACATGTATACATACGAGCTATCTAGGACCCCTCTTTCCATCATGAGGCTATTATTCCTTTCTTGCCCTTAATTTAAGTCAATTCTAAACTCAATAAACATTTATTGAGTAACTTACACTTACTACAATATGCCTGGAACTTTTCTAGGATATTGAGAAACATCGATGTACCAAAATACAGCCTTTTGGAACACCAAAACATCACAGCTAGAAGAAAATATGGATATATATGTATATATGCATATATATATATAATTTTATGTATATACATTCTGAGAGAGAATCACAGAACACTGATGATTGCTGTATTTATGGGAAATATGAAATGAGTAAACACATGGGAATGAAATTTACCTTATGCTTAAAAAATAATGACTATAATATTGGAAGAAATGCTTGAAACTATAATAGGAAGGGAGGAAACGGATATATTTATTTTTTGAGTAGACTTCAGGTAAGGATGCTAAACAGAAGCACATATGTTGCCATCTCCTCAAATCCACCTGTACTCACAGCAGACCTCGCTGCTGGAGGACAACAGAATTTTGGGCTTCATTCAGACTCAGTTCCATGATTTTTCTTGAGACATTTCTCTAGGCAGCTACTAATATAAACTGAGGGCACCTCATGAAATGGAAACTTTGGTCCCAGGAATTAATCCATTCAACAAATGTGCTGAACAACTATGTGTCAGGAATATTTCTTATTTTTGAAGATGATGAGATAATAAGACAGTGTTCATGAACTCCTAGAGATCACAAGTTTATGAAACAGACATGTAGGGCAATCAGAGCACAGAGTGGCAAATATTGGTTGACGTGCAGTGTTGCAGGAGAGAGTAAAGGAAATGGCTATATTTGGAGATAGGAAAAAGGTGTCACGGAAAGAGTGATCTGTGAGTGGTGCCTTAGAGGATGAATGAGAACGAATCAAGCAGACAAGAAGACACAGGAGCAAAACACATACAATGCATTGACTTATTTAATCACGTAGCAAGTTCAAGGAAGTGTTAAGAATTTACAATGGGGAGAGAACGGAATAAGCTAGGTGGGAGAGAGCAGTGAAATATAAGGGTGGAAAGGAAAGGTCCTGACTCAATCATCGCACAGACACACACATTCTGCACGCAGGGAAACTACAACTATTGGCTGGTGGTGTCAGAGAGAGTGTTCCTGGGTTCTGCCTGCTCAATCTCACTCTATCCAGACTTGAGGATGAGTAAGAAGATGCCCATAGAATGAGCAGAAAAAAAGGAGGGCTTCAAAAAGGGCAATAGAAGCTGCCTTTATTCAAGAGAATACTGTTTCCAGGCATGAAAGGTGAAATGGAGATGCAAGTGTAGTGGAGCCCAAATATATGTGGTTTGCTGCATGAAGCTCCACAAAAAACAAATCAAATTGATAAATTTCCACATTCTAGGAAGAAATTTTGCATAAAAAAGACATTAATGATTTGAGATATAAGGTGATTTTGAGGCAGCAACTTTCAAACTGCACTTAAAAAACTTATATGTCTCTCCTGTAAAATGTGTATTTCTGAAAAGAAAACTATCCTTTTGAAAAGATGGGGATGAGAGTAACAGCCCTGCCTCAATCCCTCTTCTGCATAAATTGCACTGAGACCAGGAACCCAAGGCCAGAAGACTCCTGCCAACAATAAACTAAAAATATACTTTTCCCTTGTTGGCTTAGCCTAACATATCATTGTGGAATGTAATTTCTCTTGAGTGGAGTTCCAGGAAAATAGATACCTCAAAGCCAGGAACACACTGGTGCTCAATGAATATTTCTGGAATAAATAAATGGTTGAATTTTTTGCCACAATTTTTTTTTATTGAAGTATTGTTGATTTACAATGTTGTATTAATTACTGCTGTACAGCAAGGTGATTCATATATATATGTATATATTTTATATATATATTCTTTTCCATTATGGTTTATCATAGGATATTGAATATAGCTCTCTGTGCTATACAGTAGGACCTTGTTATTTATCCAGTCTATGTATAAAAGCTTACATCTGCTAACCCCAACCTCCCACTCCATCCCTCCCCCAAACCCCTCCTCCTTGGCAAACACCATTCTGTTCTCTATGTCCATGATTCTGTTTCTGTTTCATAGATAGGTTCATTTGTGTCATATTTTAGATTCCACATATAAGTGATATCATATGGTATTTGTCTTCTCTTTCTGACTACTTCACTTAGTATGATAATCTCCAGTTGCATCCATGTTGCTGCAAATGGCATTATTTCATTCTTTTTTTATGCCTGAGTAGTATTCCATTGTAAATATGTACCACATCTTTATCCATTCTTCTGTCAATGGACATTTAGGTTGTTTCCATGTCTTGACTATTGTGAATAGTGCTGCTATGAATATAGGGGTGCATGTATCCTTTTGATTTACAGTTTTGTCTGGGTATATGCCCAGGAGTGGGATTGCTGGGTCATATGGTAATTCTATTTTCAGTTTTTCCATACAGTATTCCAAACAGTATTTCCATACTGTTTTCCACAGCGACTGAACCAATGTACATTCCCACCAGCAGTGTAGGAGGGTTCCCTTTTCTTCACACCCTCTCTAGCATTTGTTATCTGTAGACTTTTTAATGACGGCCATTCTGACTGGTGTGAGGTGATACCTCATTGTAGTTTTGATTTGCATTTCTCTAATAATTAGTGATGTTGAGCATATTTTCATGTGCCTATTGGCCATCTGTATTTCTTCTTTGGAGAAATATCTCCCTAGGTCTTCTGCCCATTTTTCGATTGAGTTGTTAGTTTTTTTGTTGTTGAGTTATATGAGCTGTTTGTATATTTTGGAAATTAAGCCAACTGTCATCACATCACTTGCAAATATTTTCTCCTATTCTGTAAGCTGTCTTTTCATTTTGTTTATGGTTTCCTTTGCTGTGCAAAAGCTTGTAAGTTTGATTAGGTCCCATTGGTTTCTTTTTATTTTTCTTTTTATTGCCTTGGGAGACTGACCTAAGAAAACATTGGTAGGTTTATGTCAGAGAATGTTTTGCCTATGTTCTCTTCTAGGAGTTTTATGGTGTTATGTCTTATGCTTAAGTCTTTAAGCCATTTTAAGTTTATTTTTGTGTATGGTGAGAACCAGGAACACACTGGTGCTCAATAAATATTTCTGGAACAAATAAATGGTTGAAATTTTTTACCTCAAAATTTTGATTTATATTTTTGTAAAAGGCACACCCTCCAAACAGAGGAAGTACTTTAAGCTGCTATGGTTCTATCACACTTACCATGATTAAATTTCCTACTCTTTCTAAGAGTCTGGTTTGATAAGGAGGGACCAAGGACTCTGGACAAGGGCAAGAGGGAGACACAGTGAAACAAGAGGGGCAGTGGTGATTGCAGGGCTCCTTCACTTAATAAAAACAAACAACATCAAATTCTAACTCTACCCCTAAGAAATTACTTTTGTTTAACTGACGTTATATTCTATATCTATGTAATGAGCATTCAAATTTATTCAAGGTTGCATGATAGATGCTGTGGAGGGCTTCAAACGTATAGCACCATCCCTGCTACATTTATTATTGACAAATATACTTTTTTCCTCCTCACTCTCTTTTTCTAATAACATAATCTTGATTTTCTCTTTGAAATCACCCCCTTAACCACTCTCAGTCATAGTAGTATTGGTGCAATTAATCCTTTCTTCTTTATTTAAAGGACAAACTTGAAGCCTGTGTATAGTAAATCACTGTCTTCCATCCTGTTGCCCTAGTAATAGGTTTTTGATATGAGATGCATATCAAAAGATGCCTGCTACGGAGAATATTAATTCTGGACTCTAGTTGAAACTATTAGAGAAGAGAAGTTAAAATGTGAGGATATAAGCCTGGAGGTGCTGAGGGGACACCCTGAGGGAAGAGTGTGTCCCAGAAGGAAGCCAGCACTAGAAAACCAAACAAGAGAGATGTTAAGAAACAGTTTCTTGATGCCACTTTTGAAAACGTAGATTAATCCACCATGAAGTTTTCAGTTGTATAACCAATATATGAATTTTGTTGTTGTTATTCTACACCTATTGGATTGTCTGTCATTTGTAACCAAAAATATCTTTTTCTGTTAGAGCAACTGTAATAAAATTCAAAATGCAGTGATTACATTTGGAAGGGTGAATTGGTAAAGAAGCACAAAGAAAGTAGAATTCTACTCTCATTGTGGGTTTGGGAAGCTGTCCTGGAAAAAAATTGGCATTTGATATTTTTTGATGATGAGTAGTATCATGATGGGGGTAGAGGAAGTTAACCTAACTTAGAAGACACAGTGAAATTAAAGAAACTAGAGTGGAAAAGTACAGAGTATAAGTAGATATAGAGGGAAAATAACATTTTAAATATGGTATTTTGAAAGAGAGAGCAAGATGAGGAATAGGAATATGGAAACTGAAGCAAGAAAGAATCCCTCAAGATCTGGAACTCATATTATGAAATGCACAAACCTTGGCTAAATGAAGCTTAGTTTGGTTTCAACATGATTTAAGTTAAAGTACAAAGTATTCTGACAGCAGCAACAACAAAAATCTATTCTATTGGGATAAAAGTAACAGAACCACAAAGAAAGTCCACCAAAATATCGTCTTTTTTTGTCCATGCCACATGGCTTGTGGGATCTCAGTTCTCCAATGAGGGACATGGCAGTGAAAGCACCAAATCCTAACCACTAGAGCACCAGGGAACTCCCCAAAATATTGTCTTTAATGCAATCCTATTCAGATGATTATTTTTCAAAGAGATTTCAGAGGCTTTATGAAGTATCTTCTGACATCTTCTCTGCACTTAAAATATATTAAATTAGAGGTATAACAGAGTGTGCATCACTCACATCACCTTCTAAAGAAAACTGGCCCCAGGAAAGTCACCATGGAAGGAAATCCTCACATGCCCCAATTTCCCATTGCTGCAGCTGATTGTACAAAGAGAGGGCCTCTAACTCAAGGTGACCCAATACATGAGTGAGTGGTTGACCTTTGCTCCTTGTCTAAAAGAAAATCTGATCTGGTTTCACAAGTATTTAAAGTGGGCAACATAATGGAGCTTTCTCAGTCATTAGTAGGGGGTGAAAATAAAAAATATCATCCGATTGAGTTGGGGCAAGAAATTTCATGGAGAGTCAAAATCATGGTTACAGGTTAGGTCAAGTCATGTGGGAAAGCAAACTACACGTAAGGAGTCGAACTTGGTAGTTAGTGGAGACAAAGAAAGCAAATGTGATGTTTAACAGGATTATATTAATAGTGAAACACAAGAGTAAAGATCAATGTCTTCTGGCTGGGCTGTGGAGATGAGAGCTGCTCTCAATCCCAGAATGACTATGTAGTCTCTACTACTGGCAGGTTTAGGTCTTGATAGTTCCCATGAAATGCTTTCTCCCACTTGTGCTTTTATAGTAACTCCTGTTTTCTTGAGCTAGTTGGAGTGGATCTTTTTTCCTTACATTTAAACAAGTTTTAATATATAAACACATTTACTTAGACATGTGAACACATATTCAATGTCTTCAGTGTGATATAAAGTTCATTACAAAAAATGAGAAAAACATTTTCCTTTCAGGACAAGTGAAAAATGCATCCTTAAGAAACCCCAAATTTCAGTAACAAATATTCTGCCAGATATATTTTGCTGAATTTCTGGGAAGAACTAGATTTTTAGAATTGTGTTGGGCATGTTTTATCCCAACTATTGCCCTATTCACCATGGCCTTTAATGCCATCCAAATTCAATCATGGTAGATTTGATCACGTTTCTAGGATCAAGGATAGCAATACTGTCAAATGATAAGAACAACAAAAACAAACAAAATTAAATTTGAAATAAGTGTTCCGATTACTTTTAAGTTCCTTTGTTCACAGTGAATAAAGCAGGCAACTTTTAATGTAGGTATGAATTGTTACTGGTCTTGAGTGATTTCTCCTTTATTCTCACAACATAGTCAGGACTACTATCATAATTCTGTGATCACAAAACCCACTGCATAAGGGACATGATTAAAGAAGAAAGAGGTGGGGCAAGAGGTCTGTGACTCTATATATTTATTATAGCGGTATAAAAAAATTATACCTGGTATACATATGGTCTATTATCTTTCATCTATTTATAAAATAGCTGGTGTGACCAGCAGAATATAAAACCATTTGTTGAATTTATGGCAGTTTTTGTGTCCTGATGTACTTTCCCAAACAAAAGTTGCTGAAAGTTACACCTACTAATACATATGTATACAAAGAATTAACTGCTGAAAGATCACTGATCTTTAGAGGCAACATTCAGCATCTCAGAATGTTTCCTGATTTTTTTTAAAAAAGAAGAATCATTGCTGTATGCTACAAAAGAATGGGCATTTGTTTACATCTAAGATTTTAAATTAGAGGTCAACATGAAGGTAGCATGCATTTATAACACATGTTAAATAAAGTTTAGTGAGTATCTGCTATGTTAATAAAAACCCGAATATTAATCTTACCAACAATTAACACACCTATATTGCCTTATTAGGTAGTTCCAAAATCTAGCATTTAGGTTTATACCCTACACTTTAATTCAGTATCTTTCAGCTATGGTTAGTTAGTTGATGGGAGAAAAAGGGACTGAGTTACAGTCACTGCAGTGGGAAATGGATATAGCCCAATAACTTTCTTCTCTATGTGAGCCCAAAGTAATCTACAATAATGGAACATGAGTAGGTCACTCATGTAAACATAATTCATCATTTTAATTAGAATAAAGAAAGGACGTGAGGTGCCTTTAGCCCATAGTCAAGCCTACAGCATGTAAAAATAACCAAGCTCCAAACCAAAACAAAGTTCAATTGTGCAACTGTTTCTTTCTGCCAGTACAATATCTGGACCTACCAATGGTAGCAACTTGATAGGAGGGAAGGACCCCAGTTACTTCACTGTGACTGGCAGCATTGTTACCAAATAGTTCAAGGTCCATAAGAATATGGTAAACAGTCCATTGTTAGAGACCAAAGACTTCATTAGACAGCAACCCTCTAGACACATTACGTGAGGAGAATGGCTCCAAGGACAAAATAAGAAATGATAATTGATGTGTAGGAAGACATATTAATCATTTTATAAGATTTAGGTAGCCTCATCTAGTGAAAATAGTGCCTAATATCAGACCATAATCAAGTTCTCATGTAAAAGTGCAGCATGGGGTGGATAAAACTTGAGGCAGACTCAGGGTAATTACAAGAGTCTAGAATGAATCCATGCTCCTAACCTCATTAGTAACTACCTTGGAAGGGGTGGGCAGACTGTTTAGAGTGTCAAGCTTGAGAGCTAGACAGACCAGAGTTTAATACTGGATCTCTCACTGAGTTTAATAACTTAATAGTTGAAGTTATTAATTTATTAATTTATCTGAGCTTCAGTTTATTAATTTTAAAATGAATTTAATAATATCTATCACATTCAACTGTTGTCAAGATCAAATTACAAACTGTAGGTAAATTGCCTAGTAATATTGACTGGCTCATAGCAGGTCCTTCATAAACAGTAGCTATTAGCATTTTTAATTTTTGCCAGGAAAAATCTCCATGGACTCCCAGGAAAGCACTCTAGGACCCCACGCTTACATATTTTCCTCAAAGCGAGAGGTCATGGAAAGGTCTGTTCCTCCATCTATATCATCCAAGACTCTATTTTCCTAGTATTTATGGGCTGGAACCACTTTTGAGATTGGAGAAATGAAGCAAAGATGTTGGGATAGTCATTCTACGGCACACGCGTATATCACTGTGATTGAGGGGAGTGAGGTTGGAGGTTGGTGAGTCTGGAGTCTTCAGTACTGTGTGAGTTGAAATTTGCACAATAAACACTTCGAGAACTCAAGAGAGCTGGGCTAATTCAGAAAGTACAAGAAAACAGTGAATCTTAAACCAGCAAAGCAAAAGCAGTCTTTAAAAAACTTTCATAAAAATCAATCTAAAAGTGATATATGCCAAGAGAAAGGATCAGATAGAAGTTGATCCAAGAAATCCAGAGAAGCCCTGTTTTGTCAAGCATTTAGTACTGTTCAAGGGAGAAGATAATGGGATTTAGAAGGCTTGATGAGTTCAGTTCTCTATTGTAAATTAGAAATAATTTCTCACGAAATAATACATTTAAACCATTCTTATGCTTTTTTTTTTTTTTTTTTTTTTTTTTTCCGGTACGCGGGCCTCTCACTGTTGTGGCCTCTCCCGTTGCAGAGCACAGGCTCCGGACGCGCAGGCTCAGCGGCCATGGCTCACGGGCCCAGCCGCTCCGCGGCATGTGGGATCTTCCCGGACCGGGGCACGAATCCGTGTACCCTGCATCAGCAGGCGGACTCTCAACCACTGCGCCACCAGGGAAGCCCTCTTATGCATTTTTTAATACCATCAAAGCAGCTCTCTATTTGGTGATTTAGTTTCCTATATAGCTGGTTACTGGAAGAGAATAGTTTGTTCTTGACAGGGTTTTAAGGCTTTTAATCACTGGAAAGAATTCGTATTCATAAATTAGTGTTTCTGATTTATGTTTGCAAGTTTAATAAATATAAGTTCATCATTGAATTCACTGACAACACACAGTTTCTGGTTCTGGGAAGTTAAGGGATATAATTCTAAACTGTGGTGACTCAGCTGAGCAAGGTCCTGACTGGATTCTCTCCAGCATCCCTTCACTATAACATCCAAAACAGAAAAGACACCACAGGTGTAAGTCTGTCTCTGAGCCAGCCTATGCTGGTGATGCCTGTACTTGCTACTGGCACTATCGATGCCTAGAGTATGCAAACACCATGCACATTCAGTCTTTTAATCCCACTCATAAATGATACATAGTGACATAGTATGGAAACGCTTGGTTGCCCTGCTATCTATCACACTCAGAATATTAGAGGGTGGGTCCGAACACCTACCACTTCCCATAATAAGTTGTCGTGGCTGCTCTATTAGGATGATCGTTTTCTTAAGTTTATTCCCCACTGAGTAAGATAATATATTTTTTAATTTACCTGTAACTAACATTTTAGCTGTAACAGGTGCACTGCCAGTTCTAATATTTGGTGACTTTTTTTCTTTGCAAGTGACTGACATAATCAGTGTCAATAATACAGAATTGTTTCCTGTCTCTGGGCATGGCTTTATAAATAATGCTTGATAATATACTTTATTTCCTACTAGCTTCCTATAGCAGAAGATGACATTTTATTCCTGAATCTACACTTGTACTTGTTTATTATAAAGATGTGGAATGTTATAACATCATTAACAAGAAAATTACACAGACATACTAAAATTTCATCTTAGTCTCTCAGTAGGTTGCATTTATATAAAGGTTACTTTGCCCTTCAGGAATTCAAAAATACCTAGCCTTTTAAAGCTATGCTTGCTTCCCCTAACATCACAATAAACCAAACCTTCCATGGAGTTTGGGTTTATGCCATACATTAACTTGATATATTCTCCATTTAACTTTTATTATTACTTCAGTCTATGTCACCTTCTATTGACAATAATTCTGTATGAAGTTATTTCTTTTTCTTTCTTCTTACTGCTGATATAGCTTGTGGTTAATCAACCACAGCAGAGTATTTAAATAAAATGAGACCAAGATGTAGAAACATGTACTGTAAACAGAAGGCTTCACAATAGTGGGCCTGCAGATGTAAAATGCCTGAGCACAAGACAATCCGGAGTGAACAGTATCCTGGTTTATGTGTAAAGCACAAAACAATATGTGTGGAAGTTCACTGTAGGATGACAGTAATTTGTTATTCTCAAACATAAAGATGAGAAAACTGGTTTCCATGAGAAATCAAAGAAACATCCCATAAATTCAGTCCAGAAGATGCTTTTGAAAAAACACACTATATAAGCCATTTACCTTATAATTCTGCCTCTTAATAATTGCTCCAGATCTTTTATGACAGTGCATAGTCTCTTTCCATAAGAATTATTTTGAAAGAAAATTTAAATGAATAAAATTTAAAACCTCACCCTTCACACTGTCCACTTGTCTCATTTCTCTAAAAAAAGAAGAATTTGGTAAATTCTCTGCATATAAATAGCGTGTATACACATGCACGCATACATATATCCTTGTATTTTTGTTTTTGTTTTATATGTTTCAATTGAGGAATGATTTAAGGAGTAGATAGTATTGGACTAATGACACCAAAGATCTGGGAGATGTGATCACTCTACTGTACTGTAAGAAGGAGGGCAGTTGCTTTCTTTTAATCTGTTAAAGCATGATTGCATATGAAAATTAAATTCAACAACATATCACTTTAGAGTATAGCTAAACTACTGGTCAGAAAAATTTAGTTGCCTGGTCAATGGGTTAGTTAAGTAATCATTATTGAGCTTAATGTATAAATAATAGTATGTTTCAGGTTTTTATTAAGCTCATTGGTTTTCTGGACCATATGTGGTACTTAATAAATGCTCCTTAAATGAATATATACCTTACAAAAATGAATTGAGCATTTTTTAGAGAAATGAGACAAGTGGGCTATGTGTAGGGTGAGCCTATTTTCTTTCCTAATCTGAAGGGCTAAACTGGGTTGCTTGTTAGCTTGTCATTCAGGGAGCTCAGTTACAATATTTGCGGATTAAAGCCAAGATTTAATCCTTCAAATTCTCAAATGTAGTGCTGGTTGCATGGCACTGGGGTTTGACTTTTCCCCCTTCCATCCTTTAGTAACTGTGAATATTCCCCAAGGCTGACTGAAATCCTACTTTATTTATTTTTATTTTTATTTTTATTTTTATTTTTTCAGTATGTGGGCCTCCCACTGTTGTGGCAGGCAGACTCTCAACCACTGCGCCACCAGGGAAGTCCTTGAAATCCTACTTTAGATCAGGTCACCCTGTCCTTTGAGATTTAAAGAAACTTGTCTCCACCCCACTAGCCAAAGCCCTGAAGGAAGTTCAATGCGTTCTCTAATAATTTTGCAAATTTGCACTTCTGTTGTGACTCTGAGGTCCTGCTTTCTGGTGAAATTTCTATTTCATTGACATTTCTGCTTCCCTGGTTGTTTCCTTCTCTCTGGTTTTGTCTACTCAATGAGGCCCTTCTGTATAATCTCAACAAACAAACAAACACACCAACTGGCACATACATACATTTTATAAGTAGGAGACAGGAGTTACATTTCCCCTACCCATGGTAGCCACTGTTACTATATTTTTATTTTAATACTAATCTTACGGGGAAAGCAAAGAATGGCTTTTTTTTTTTTTTTTTTTTTTTTGGCTTACCAGTTCATCTTAAAGGCTCTACTAATACGGGATATATTTGAAAATCATGGATTAGTACAAAAGAGGACCACTCTGTCTTATTCTTTAACAGCTTTACCATGATGTCTTGATGAGTCACCTGTGGACATAACTTGCTCACACAAGGTACATTGTTATAGTGCTTTTTGAGCAGGGCAGGGCAGGGAGTTTAATAGGTTTAGAGATTGACTCCACCAAGGTTCATGTGATTAGTAAACAGAAGGACAAGACTGGTCACTAGACTGTCTGCTTCTGAGTCACAATGCAATTTCTCTAAGAACCTCTACTAATTCTACTTTGCTCCACCATGCTTACCATCAATAAAATGAAGAAAAGAAGATGCTGGTAAATCTACCACCCACTACATTGTTCAACAGAGCTCTCTGAAGGCTTGAGACTACTCAACACTCCCTGATGCAAAATTGAACTTGTAGAGAGATTTGAGGGTGGTGAGACCATATTAAATATTATATTTTAGTAAAATTTACTTTTTCCCAAAACTAAGTCTTTTTATATCATTTCATTTTTCTATTCTAAAATGTACAATGGGCCCCTCTCCCATTGCCTTCAAGGCAGACTCCTGTATTACTTGCTTCTGATAAGCTTCCATCTCTGGATTTATCCATTTCCACACAGACACATCCATTCAGTTCTCCAGCCTCTGCAACCTGTAACAATTCACCATCCCCATACCATATCAGTGTCTTCTGGTCTATAGCCTTTAACTCCTGTATTTATTTGTATTAAAATCTAATCTTCCAAGGCTACCTTAACCGTGCACAGTTACCTAGCCCTCAGTTTTTTTAAATTTTAATTTAACTCTCTTTATACTTTATTATCATAGAACTTCATTCCAAAGATATCATATCCTCTCTTACATGACAATAATTTCTGCACTTGTCCTTTTTCTCTACTAATGCATAAACACAGTGACATGCTTTATCTTTGTATATTATGCCATTTTCCTCCCACTGTCCTCCTCCCAGAATAGTCTCATATTATTTAGGACACAGATGTTAAACAATGATTTACTGAATTGTGTTAAGTCAATGTCTTTCAAAGGCAACTATTTATGACTCTTTTTTCATTTATAAAACACCAATTATAGAGTTGGCATTTTCTAAAAGTTCAAAAATCTTACCAAAATGAAGCTTGACACTGCTGAAACTCACATTACCTAAGTTGTTTTGTTTCTTTCTGACAACTTCTACAAGTCTAGCTAAAAGTTCACAGTGCTTCTGGGACTCATAAAGGAATGGGCTGCTACAGGAAGAGAAGCAGGTTCTTGAATTTCTAATCTATATAGGCCAATGCTCTCTATTTGACAATGGACATTATTCTCAAATGATGAGGGGAGAATCCCTCCAAAACCATGCCTTGTCTCTCTTTACAGACCTTATCGAATTACAGAACACAAAGTGGGTCTGGTTCTTTAGGCCGTGAGTTGGTCTTTTCCTTTTTATCTAGTAAGGCATGTTCCCAAAATCCCAGAAAAAAAGGAAAGACTCTGTTCCTCAGGAAGATTAAAGGCACCCATTTATGAGGAAAGAGAGAAAAGAGAGAGGGAGATGGAGGGAATATTTGATCCTTTACTTACAAACTCCTTGAGAGACAATAGCCATAGCATGTGAGAATTAGAGGCAAAAGCATTAAAGTGAGAACACCAAATCTGAAGTTTGCAGCATCAGGGTTAGGATATATATTAAATTTAGGGGGGAAATCTGTTAATTGAATTGATAATAAAGATATAGTGAAACTTAAGATAAAATCTAGACAGAATATTGTATTATCCATAATTTATAATCAAACTCAAATTATTTAGATAATTTAAGAGAGAGTTTAATTCATAAATATTTATTAAGCATTCTGCTGGACATGTATTAGTCAGAGTATTGTTACAAACAAACCCCAAAACTCAGTGGCCCACCTAAGCAGAAGTTTATTTCTCACTAGTGCTACCTATACTAATTGAAAGTCCCACATGGGACTGCTTCACTTATCACTCAGGTTTCCAAATTGATGGAGTCTCCATAATCTGGGAGCAAGAGACCTCCTCAGTCACCTTGGCAAGGAAAGAAATCCTTGCAATTAAATTCTTAAGCTCTGGTATGACCCATTCAACCACTTCTCAGATTCCATTGATCAAAAGAGCCACATGGCCCAACCCAACAGTAAGGGGATGGAGAAGTATATTCCTCTAGTGTGCCTAGAAGGAGAGGGAAACAAAGTGAGAGCACTAGACATCTCCATTACAGAATACAAAAATTCAATCAGCTCATAAACAACCACCACCATTCTGCTTCTATACTCAGTGTTTGTATGCTGTATTTCCCTTTCAAGTAATCTTGTGCTACTAGGAGGAGATGTAATAATGAGGAGAAAAATCAATATAAGAATATCAACACAATACAAATAAGGGGGTAAGATACAAGAGCATCTTTATCACCATACCTTCACTATGTACATTAGAGCCCAAATTCATCCAATATACACAACCTGGCATTATTTTTGGCTGATCTTTGTTCTGAATGGTTGGTTCTCCTTCTGATTCATCAGAGCACAGGACATGCCCATTTTGAACATCATTCTTTGCTAAATATCATAGGGAAGCCACCAAATATGGAGGTGCCTTGAACACCACTTTAAAACTATCAATGCATTATAAAACAATACTGTAACAAAAATAATGGCAATTCGATCCCTGGAAATAAAGAATCAATGAATACTGCCAACTATACTCTATAAGTTGATCAGTTTATTGTGCCAATACTAAATAGTATAAATAACTTGAATGCTTTGCTAAATGGGTTATGTACACAATGGTTCTTTATAGTTGCATATTTTATCTACTTGATAACCAGAAAAGACTTTTTCCATAGTATGTTCAAAAATTGTATTTACAAAGATTACTTTTAAACAAATGAGCAGAGAAATTATGTCAAATATATTTCCTTAGGACAAAAAGTACTGTTTGAACTAACCAGATTATCTGAGCAAAAATACATGGGTCATCCAAATCATTCCCCCAAAGCCCTTTTATGTTCTAAGAAAGCAAGCAAAAGCAGTTCATGTTTAATTAATGTATGGCATATGTATCATATTTATTTTAGAATTCAACTTTGAAACTGATATTGTCGAGTTATATCATTGCCTCTGGTGAAATAATTGAGTGTAGGGTATTTATTTTCATTTTACCAGACACTCACAGTATGATATGATGGAAAGTGAACAGGATTGATTGGGCATCAGGAGACCTAAATTTTGCCTCAACTTTATCCCTAAGTAGTAAATAAGCTAACTTTTTTTAAGCTTCAGTTACTTCAGCTGGGAAAAAAAAGGAATGCTTTTTATGTTCCCTTCTAATTTCAGCTTCCCATGCCTTGGAAATTTTACATTCATATTGAGGGTTACAAATAACTCATAGCTTTTCAGGAGGCAATCCTCTTCATGGCAGTAATGCACAATTAACGGTACAACCTCTGGAGACAGACTGCCTGAATTTGACTCACAGCTATACCATTATTTACTCTCAGTCAGTAAAACAGGAATAATAATGACATCCAATTCATAAAATGTTGAAAGGATTAAATGAGTTAATTCTTGCAAATGCATCTAGAATGTTGAAATATAGCAAGCACTCAATGATTATTAGCTATTATTATCATTAGGCACATATCGCTATGTAAAAATGTTATCATTTAATGGTGATCCAACTTACTGAGTTATTCTTAGGAGGAAGTTTGGAATAGGCTATAAACTCTTTCTATAAGGTGCTTATGGAAAGATAATTTGGGGAACAATTTGATATGAATAATTAGAGAGAAGTACCTCCAAATTTTAACAAGTAAGTAGTAACCACAATGCCCTGTGACAACAGCCAAAGCTTTGAGATGCAATAAAATAATTTAATACTGGCTATACAGATAGGTATTAAAATAGGAAACACTGTTTTGGCTTCTAGCAGTTGGTGAAAAAGATATCCTGATTGACCCTCATGCTGAAGACAACCTAAAATGTTAGATAAAATATTAAAACGCAGAATTAAACATGTTTTTAAATGCCTTGATCTGACCAAAAAAATTTAAATATTTATTCTAAAGCAAGTGGGTTAAAATTCAATGACTAATTGGATAACAATATTCACATAGGCTCAAAGGACCTTACTGATTACAAAAGGAAAAAAAACAGGATTTCAAGGGCATTTTATTAATCACACACAAAAAAGATACTAATCATATGATAGAGAAACCAGCAGTCACCACCAACCACCAACCAGATGATTAAAATTAATGCCACCAGTAATGAGAAAAGTTGACATCGTGGGCCTCCTTGTATGGTGCAATGAGAATACTACCTTTGAAATACTCCTACCAAAATGCATAGCTGAATCTAATCACGAGGGAACATCAGATATTCAAACTAAGAGACAATCTATAGAACAACTGGCCACATTCTTCTGAAATGCCAATGTCATTAAAGACAAAGACTGAGATTAAAGAACACGAAAAAGGACGGGTGATCCTATACTTTCTATTGTTATAAAGGACATTGTTGGGAAAATGAGCAAAACTTGAAAAATGTCTAAGATAGTTTTAAGATACATTCACAAAGCTTTGATGCTCCTCCTAGCCTAATTTGTGTCTCGTTGAGTGTTGACTATACTTAGTGACTCACTTCTAACAAACAGAATGTGATAGAAATAAAAGGATATCACTTCTAAGATTTAAAAAGGAATCATGGCTTCCTCCTTGTACTCTCTTTTATATGACTCACTATGAGGAGTGATATTAGCCAGTATGTTATGAAGACACCAAGCAAAACTATGGAAAGGTCCACATAGTGAGGAATTGAGTCCTCCAGCCAACAGCTATGTGAGTGAGTCTTCATGGAAATGGATCATTAAGGCTAGGTAATCCTTTATATGACTGCTGCTTGTCAACAACCACATGACACTCTGATCCAAAACCATCCAGCTCAGTCACTCCTGATTCTTGACCCACAGAAACTGTGAGATAATAAGTATCGAGGATTTTTGTTTTGTTGGTTTGCTTTTAATTTACTTAATTATAGTTATATAGATACAAAATAAAATTTACCATTTAAGCCATTTTAACTATACAGTTCAGTGGTACATTCACATTCTTGTGCTCACATAACCACCATCCATAGAACTCTTTTCATCTTGCAAAACAGAAACTCTATACCCATTAAATAATAACTCTTTATTTACCCCACCCCCAAGCCATGCTATTTTCTGTTATCTATGACTTTGACTATTCTAGGGACCTCGTATGAGTAGAATCATACAGTATTTGTCCTGACTTTGACTATTCTAGGTCGTATGAGTAGAATCATACAGTATTTGTCCTTTTGTGTCTGGTTTATTTCACTTAACATAAAGTCTTTAAGGTTTACCTATGTTGAACGTGTCAGAAGTTCCTTCCTTTTTAAGACTGAGTAATATTCCATTGTATTACATACTACATTTTATTTATACATTCATCCATCAATGGACATTTAGGTTGCTTAGACTTCTGCAATTATGAACAATGCTGCTATAAACATGGGTGTACAAATATCTCCTTGAGTCCCTGCTTTCAATTCTGTTAATAGGGTCCTTTGATGCACAAAAGATTGTAATTTTTATGTGGCCAGTTGGTCTATTTTTTTGTTAGCTATGCTTTTGATGTCATAGCCAAGAATTTATTGTCAAATCCAATGTTGTGAATCTTCTGTCCTATAAGTTTGTCTAAGAGTTATATAGTTTCAGCTCTTACATTTAGGTCTTTGGCCCATTTGAATTAACTTTTGCATATGGCTATATAATAAGATTACCACTACATTCTTTTGCATGTGATTTTCCAGTTTTTCCAAGACCATTAATTGAAAAGAGTGTCTTTTCCCCATTGAATGTTCTTGGTACTCTTGTAAAAAAGCATTTAACCATATATTTGAAGGTTTGTTTTGGGGCTTTCTATTCTAGTCTATTGGTCCATATGTCTGTTTTTAAGCCAGTACCAATGTTTTGATTGCTGTAGCTTTGCAGTAAGTTTTGAAGTCAGGAAGAATAAGTCTTCCACCTTTGTTCTCCTTTTTCACGATTATTTTGACTATTTAGGGTCCCTTGAGATACCATATGCATTTTAGGATAGATTTTTCTATTTCTTCAAAAAGTATTGTTGAGATATTGATAAGGATTGCATACAAAATGTAGCCTTCAGTAGATAGTACTTACATCTAAATAATATGAAGTCTTCTAATCCATGAACACAGAATGTCTTTCCATTTATTTCTGTATTCTTTAATTTCTTTTAGCAACTTCTTATAGCTTTCAATGGAAAAGTTCCTTGCCTCTCGATTAGATTTACTCCTAAGTATTTTGGTCTTTTTGATAATATTATAAATGAAAGTGTTTCCTAATTTTCATTATCAGTGTATACAAATGCAGCTGGCTTTTGTGTGTTGATTGCATTTGTAACTTTGCTTAATTCATTTATTAGCTCTACTAGTTGTGTGTGTGTGTTTGTGTGTGTGTATAATCTTTATGTTTTTTTACTTATTTGTGAACAGAGATAATTTTACTCCTTCTTTTTCAGTTTGCATGCTTTTTATTTATTGATCTTGCCTCATTGCTCTAGCTAAGACTTCCAGTATTATGTTGAATAGAAGTGGTAAAAGGGGTCATCTTTGTCTTGTGCCTGATTTTGAGGAAAAGCTTTCAGTCTTTCACCACTGAGTATGATGCTATGGGTTTTTCATATATGGCCTTTATTATGTTGAGATAGTTTCCTTCTATGTATAGTTTGCTGGATGCTTTTATCATGAAAGAGTGTCAAATTTTGTCAAATGATTTTTCTGCATCAATTAAGATGATCAGGTGCTTTTATTTTTCTTCATTTTGTTAATGTAATGTAGTGCTTGATTTTCTTATGTTGAACCATTCTTGCATTCCAGGAGTAAATCCCACTTGGTCATGGTGTATTATCCTGATGTCTTGTTGTTGAATTCAGTTTGCTCGTATTTTCTTGAGGATTTTTGCTTCAATATCCATTAGGGATATGGATCTATAGTTTTCTTTTTTTTGTAGCTTTTTTGTCTGACTTTGATATTAGATGGATTTATCAAATAAATTTGAAAGTGTTTCCTCCTCTTTAATTTGTTGGAAGAATTTGAGAAGAATTGATGTTAATTCTTCTTTAAATGCTTGGAAGAATTCACCAGGGAAGCCATCTAGTCTTGGGCTTTTCTTTGCTGAGAGGTTTTTGATTACCGATTCAATCTCTTTAGATCTATTCACATTCTCTATTCTTCATGATTCAGTCTTTATAAGTTATATGTTTCTTAGAGTTTGTCCATTTTATCAAGGTTACCCAATTTGCTCTCATACAATTGTTCACAGAACTCTCTATAATCCTTTTAATTTCTGTAAAATCAGTAATAATGTCCTATCATTCATTTCTGGTTTTAGTTATTTAATTCTTCTCTCTTTTTTTCTTAGTCTAGCTAAAAGTTTGTCAATTTTCTCAATCTTTTCAAAGAGCCAACTTTGGTTTTGTTGATTTTCTCTACTATTTTTCTATTCTCTGTTTCATTTATCTTTGCTCTAATTTTTATTTCCTTCCTTATGCTAGCTTTGGGTTTAGTTTTTTCTTCTTTTTCTAGTTCTTTAAGGTGTACAGTTAGGTTATTGATTTGAGATATTTCTTTTTTCTTAATGCCATTATTTATAGCTATAAAGTTCCCTCTTAGCACTGCTTTCATTGCATTCCATTTTTGGTCTGCTGTGTTATTATTTTCATTTGTCTCAAGATTATTTTCCAATTTTCCCTGTGATTTTTCTTTGACCCATTGGTTATTTAAAAGTGTTTTTGTTTAATTTCCACATACTTGTGGGTTTTCCAGTTTTCCCTTTGCTGTTCA